>NW_022282817.1:0-6736 GCF_004355925.1 Anarrhichthys ocellatus
AAGTTCTGTCCTTGACCCTGAACTAAATTGTCACTGAGAACACTGCAGCTTAGACAGTAATGTGAAAAGAAAAACATACTCTCTTTGAAACATGAAAAATGTATGAAATTTGGGGATTTTTATTTTGGGGAACAATATTAATTGCACTGGCCTGCATACAATTAGACAGCCTCTATAGAGGATGTACGAACATCATCTGATGATTGTTTAGTGCTGACAGAGAGCAAAGAATGAATCAAGGGTTTGGTTTACTTCGGAGCTCTCCTCCAAACTCCTGAACCTATTATGAAAAGCTGACATTGTTATTGTTTGTTTGTGTCAGTTAATGCCTCTTTCACATACACCACCATTATAACAGTCCAGGTTTTGATTCAATGCTTTTTGGAGAGCCGATATAATGTGTAAACATAACATTTTAATCACATTTTCATTCACTAAAACGTTTCGTTTACCTGATAACGTGTCAGCTGTACATTCAATCATAAAAGCTTCAAAATCAAAAGTTGAACTCAAACCATGCTGCCCTGTATGAGGGGTCCTCAATGAAGCCAAGGTTTTTAAAGAGCTTGTAGGAGACCATGTTGTCCTCCTTTATGAAGCAGTACACTGGGTAGCCCTCGGTGTGGAGTCTCCTGGCCATGGTGCTGACCAGGACTTTGGCGTAACCTCTCCCTCTGTGCTCTGGCAGAGTGTACAATATGCCCAACGCACAGTAATCGTACACCAGAACCCAGGACACGGGCTGACCCTGGCCGTCAGTGATGCAGCATGAAGGGAAGTTGCTGATGAGGTTTTTAATGTTTATGTAACCCAGCTTGTTCCCTCCGAACTTCGAGGTTTTATTCACCAATTCAACGTGGGAGAGGTTAAGAGATGAAATCCTTGATTCAAGCTCACTGTGTAGAGAATCAGATAATGACAACCAATGAAACAGTAATATTTTACTATTCACTGATGTTGATATAAGCTAAATATGCACATATATTCATAAAAGTACATTTTAATGATCTGACTACCTGTCAGCTGCTGGTGTGGGCAGATGACTGCTGTCTGGCAAATACAGAAGATGCACCAAAGCATAGACTTTGTTGTTGACTTCTCTGTCAGAAGACACTTCTTTGAGCATGGTCTCATGGGAAACATCAAATCCTGGAGGACAAAAATGATTTACATGCTTATTGCCATTCAGTTATTCTTCTAAGAGGTTACAACAGTCGTGAAGGAAATATTCACCTCCTTTACTCATAAATAGAAATACCACAATGTCAAAATACTCCATTGCAATTTAAAGTCCTGCATTATCTAAATGTAGTACTCAATGCAGAAATGTTACATGGATACTCAACAGTGATGCATTAATGTGTCATAGTAATAATGCATATTTTATAAGCTTGCCAAACTGTTTCCGGCGTAAAATTGTATTTGTGAAGTAACCAGGCCTACAGCTGTCAAAAAATATACATGTAAGTAAATGTAGTGGCCATTTGTCGGCTAAATCAAACTTAAACAAATAATAATCAAACGCCACTGATGCACCGTGGTCGGTATTTTTACGCAGCCAGAAGAGAGTGAAATGTCCAAGCAGGATTCCGTTTTTTGTATTTATCAAATAAAGCAAACAAAACAAACAAACAAACTAACTTAAAGAACAAAGAAAACTCCTGTCGTGCTGTCTCTCCTGTCATGTGCTATGCTGCTGGTAAAAACTATACGCCCACCCCGGTGCATGCTGGTCCCATCTGTCTACTCCTATATATATAGCAACAGGTGCCCACAGTAATGACCCAAAAAACAATATAACTAAACAAATTACTATTAAAGAAAAAAATAATCTTAATATATCAAACATCTACAATAATTAAACAATACGACTTATAAATGAAATAACAAAATACATTATCAAATAAATAGCTCCAACAGTAAAGAAAAGGTACTATCTAATTGTAATGGAATTGAAGTATAAAGTGGCAATGAAATGTCAGTACTCAAACAAAGTACCATTATCTAAAACTGAAACCAAGTACTTGAGTAAATGTACTTAACGGTAACTTAGTTACACTACACCACTGAGTTACACTGCCACAAGTAACCTGTGGCCCGTCCAATGATAAACACTGTCTGCAGTGACCTTAACTCACCACCAATTAAAAAATACGTGCTCCAGTCAATTGCATTCTCTTCTGTCAGCATTTTCCTTAAAATCTGGTCATCCATGCTGAAGTAGGTCACCTTTTTCATGAACTCCAGGGTGAGCTTGTTCTGTGAAATAAACGACAGGTTCAGCAATCAAGTGGCCTCCAGAAACACGACGTATGTACAATGTTTCCAATGGTATGTGACCTCACCTTGGGGTCAGGTCGACAAATGATAACCTTAAAATCAGGCCACGTATCAACGATGACCTCCAGTGTGCTTGGTTTCTTCCTGTTAATCCCAAATATGAAGCCGTACACCTGCACGCACGAAACGTTTAGAGCGACAACGTCAAGACACTGCGATTACATGACTTAATGAGGAACGTGTTTGCAGCCGTGTACCTTAAAGCTCTTGGGGAAGTGTTTTAGCAGAACTCCTTCAGCGATCTGTAGTTCGTCTTTGTTTAAGATCTTCATGTTTGGGGAGTGGAGCTTCTTCACTGATGCAGTTTAATCTGGCCGTCTGTTTAAACTGCTCTGTTCAAACATAAATGTTCCCAGCCTTTATAAATCATTGACAGTCTACTTTTTCTGCCTTTTCTTCTTTTTCTTCTTCTTTTTCTTCTTCTCTCAGTTTCTTGGCGGACTGCAAACCAACGTGTAAGGTGCATGCCGCCACCTACTGTACCGGAGTGTGTAACATCTTGCCTTTATGACAGTCATCATTTAAACACAATAATAATGTTATTTATCAATAAAATAAAAAACAAACAAAACTTTATATGGAAGTTATATTCTGGAAAATAAACCCGTTCCATTCAATAAATTAAATAAAGCCTTTTTAATTTATCTTTCAATATACCTAAGGGTGAACTCTTGTTCTTTTTCGTTGCGTTTGTACGCATTTCGGACAGCAATAGCAAACTATTATTTGAAACGTGAGGTTTTTAAATGCAGACTTTATTCCACATTCACCCGGTCAAAGTCAATCAAATAAAGTATGTACTAGAACACCTTTTGATTCATTCAGTTTGATTTGAAGTGCTCTTACTGAGAAGTGTGGGGGATGTTCTGTAGAAGACATTAGCTGCTGAGTAATGCGTCCCCTTTTTATTTCAGTTTAGTCTATATGTTGTTAATAAATGTATGAACATATCTGCTGAAATTCCTCAGACCAGGTGTTAAATGTATAAATCCTCACTGTTCCCTCAAAACAGCCTGAAATATCAGCTGGCAACATTGTTTGATACTAAAGTGTATGTAAAGAAACTTAATTGGTGGATGCATTATGTGGCAATAGTGATATTTGACCCCCCAGCATTTGTATCTCCTCCATCCTCAGACCAGGTCAGTGATGGATGTATGAAAGCCCAACAGACCAATATATGTGCTGTAAAACCATTCGACTCCAAGATCAAGGGATGAATGCAATATTAAGCCTCAGGAGCTTTTACCTCAAAGGAATATGTATAACGTCTTCAAACTGTTCAACACAATAATAGTAATTCCATAGATAGCACTGTATAGTGTATTTGGGATAAGAAAACTGTTAAACAAGTAAATGAAAGACCCAACAGGACTGAAGAACTTGGCATGAGCATGAACCAGAACAACAAAACACACATGTAGCCTTAACATAACTAAACATTTTTTAGACGAAGTAAACAAGACAAAGAAATAAATAAAAACACATTGGAAATAAATAACTATAGTAATAACTTCAGGTAACACCTTAAAACTGCCCGCCCCATCATATAGGACTTTGGCTAGTGCACAGAGGGCAAAGCGAAACTTATAGAATACCAGACATTTAAATGATTTCTATTTGACAGGAAAATGCATATTGCTCTATTTGAAGGTTATTCTGCAAACAATGAAGATTTCCCACGTAGTTCTCTTTCTAGCAAGTCTCGTTCAACAATCTGATGTCATTCAGCCATGGGCGGCTCCACACGGTGAATGTGCACAGGTAAGGCTGAGGAAGAAACGTTTACACACATTATATATACACACACACACACCATGAATAAAACATATAGCGTTTAGTCTTTGAGATTATCATAGTCAAAGATCAACATTTAGTTTTTCAGGAGCAGATTCATTTAATTTATCAAATATTTTCGTCTTTCGATGGTGTAGTAGGCTAATGTTCAAATTACAGTCGGCCTATATGTTAAAGTTAGTCATAAGGTTAAATATGACGCTACTAATTCCGACTTCTCTCTGTGGTAACAGCAACAAACATAGCTGGATGGTTCAAAGAGGGGAAGTATAGAATCGTTTCACAATCGGATAGTGTGGTCTACTGTTGAAGGGAGAAGTATACTGTATGACATTTAAAAATTGTGTCTAATAACTCCCAAAAGCAAAAATGGGGGGGGGGATTTTCATCCAGAGGCTGAGGTTGTAGCTTAAAAGTCATTACCTGAGCCTGTGCTGGGTCTTCGTGGATGGCACACACATCATTTGCACCGTCTTTCCTGCAGGGGGTCTTTGCCATTCTCACCGTTATTACGTACTTCAAACCAGCCACCACCTGTAAGGTGAAGTGGGTGGGTGATGGAAATACAGATTCCGGTAAACCTTAATGCTAAAGCAGTTTAGCGTACAGCAGATTTCAGGTCTACCAGCCATTACATTTCAGACAAGTTTAAATAAACTCATGCTCCAAAAAACTTTTCATAATCAGCTTATCATCATGTCTGTCAAACATTTAGTGTTATCATACCTGATGTATTTTATACAGCGATTCTTTTTCTCAGACAGGAAGCGAAATAACGAGAAAGACCTGTTTGTTCATGTGTGTGCGTCCGAGACAGACGTCACACTTTTGGTTTGTAGTCTTTATAATTATGTATCTTCACACTCTTAAACTTCCAACAGTTTTATGACAAAATTAAACTTGCCAAATTATCTTTTAAATTTACAAATGTGTAATTCACCACAATTTGAACGGGATTAAAAAAAAGATTAGTCTCTCTTGTTGATACCGTATACAGTAGACATATATAATTTATTTTATATTTAAAATGGGCACAGGCTGAAGCAGCCAGGCCAAACACTGCGGCCTACACTGGATGTTCTTGCCATCACAAAGCATGTGAAATAAAGTTTATAGAGCTTCCCAGATCCAAATGAAACGTTACTAACCTGACTCTGAGCCTTGACCACTTCTGCCACTTGGCTGAGGTACATACAGTTACTGCGTTTGTTGTGTTCGGCGACGGAATAGTTGAGGGCATTACGCAGACCTTCGTCATTCGGATCTATATCTACAAAACCCCCTACCATCGAGGCTCCTGACCCGACGGTGAAAACCACTGCCAGGACAGAGAGGACAATCTTCCACAACATGTTTGTGTCACTACACCCTCAAAAATAAAAAAACAACGGCTCGACGTCGCCTCCCTGTTATATGAAGAACGACGTCACGGCTGTTTGAGTGGCACATCTCGCGGCCAATCACACCATTGTGTTCGCGCTCCTCACAGACACTTCAGGACTTCGGTTCAGCAGGAAGTTGGCGGTGTATTTGTTTTGCACACCGCTGAATCCCGTCGTAGCCGCTCTGATTTGTAGACTTTCCAATATTTTCGGAAGGTACACCTGAAAAGGAGACAAACAAGGTATGTTGAAACGCATGTGGTCGAATTTGAACGTGCTTGTAACTTTAGAAGCGCGGTGCAGATAATGAATTTTTTTTTTACCTCTGTCCTTGTGTAGGTCTAAAAAAACCCACCTGTGCGCGCTCACCTTTTGGAATTGCACAATGCAGAGACTGCATCTTTTGAAGTAAGTAGGTTTTACGACTCAGATTTGAAATATACATATTTTAAACTATCTCAAGGCCGTAGGGATCTCCAATGAATATTTCTCATATTTTCACAAATTTTTCAGGGGAGCTTTCTGTGGCTTGAATGCCTTCCAACAGCAGCTCCTGATTGGCTCAGCTGTGGCAGCAGGGGGTATACTTTTGCACATGGTGCTAAAGAGAAGACAAGTCAAAAGTATTCCTCTTGGTGAAGGCTGGTGGGGAGCAGGAAACAAGCCACTGTCAGAGGATGATAAAATCTATCCCTTCAAAGTGCAAACCTCAGATGAAGAGATTGCGGTACTTTTGAGCTGTTCATTTAAAGTGTTTCAACACCAGTTGTCAAATTTGAAATACCAATAATGAGACATTAACATGTTTGTGTGGTCTTATTCAACAGGACCTTCATGAGCGCATTGACAGAACCCGCTACACCGATCCTTTAGAAGACAGCTGCTTCCAGTATGGCTTCAATTCCACGTATCTCAAGACAGTGGTTTCCTATTGGAGACACACGTTTGACTGGAAAAAGCAGGTGGAAGTACTTAACCAGTATCCACACTTCAAAACTAAAATAGAAGGTACACACAGCCTGAGCTGAAGCTACAGGGTTTGCTTTAGAGTAATTATTTGGCCAAAAATCTGTCCACACGCTACTTTCTTTTCTCTTCACACCAATGCTTTTGCATCACTGCAGGATTGGATGTGCACTATGTCCACGTGCGACCACCACACCGTGAGAATCAGAAGGTTGTGCCTCTGATGCTGGTTCACGGCTGGCCTGGCTCCT
>NW_022282818.1:0-183 GCF_004355925.1 Anarrhichthys ocellatus
ATATATATACATATATATATACATATATATATACATATATATATACACATATATATACATATATATACACATATATATACATATATATACACATATATATACATATATATACACATATATATACATATATACATATATATACATATATATACATACATATACATATATATACATACATATACA
>NW_022282818.1:2693-6736 GCF_004355925.1 Anarrhichthys ocellatus
TGTTGATTCTCCAATGGGGACAAAGAGAAGAACCCCAGATGGTTCTAGTTAGCAACTTGACTCACCTGAGAGTTCACCTCCTCTGCTTCAGTCAGTCTCCGTCTTCAGGTATCTCTTCATGACCGAAGCCACGTCTCCCCCCTCGCTGCCCTCGGCCTCCAGTCTTTCTCCCTGCGGCCCGTCAAACCTTCGTCTGGACCCGCCTCCCTGGGAACTTCCTCCAGAACCGCCCGAGCTGGACGACTCGGTTTCGGAGCTCTTCCTGCCGCGGGACGAAGGAGGCAGCTCCCCAAAGTGGACGCTCAGCGCCCTCCGGCCTCCTCTCACCGAGCCGGCCAGGCTGCTGGTGGACTGAGCTCTCCGGATGGCGGGCAGGATGTCGGAGGCGGCGTCGTCGCAGTCCTCAATCAGGCGGCGGTTTTGGAACACCATGGGTTCAGAACCCAGCAAGCCTTCGCCTCCCTCCTCTGCAGCGAGACTACCCAGCATGCACCGCCTCAGTGCCTGCGGGGAGCGCTGCGTCGGGGTCGAGCGCTGCGTCGGGGTCGTCCTGGAGCGCAGGCTCTCGTCCGGGTCCTCCTCCGGGATGGAGGAGGACCCGGGGGATGCCATGGAGGAGAGGCGAGGCAGCGAGGGAACCGAAGAGAGGGAGTCGCTCGAGTTGAAGCGAGAGAGTTTGGCTCCGGACGTCAGATAAGCGTCGCCGACGGAGCGAGCACTGGCGGCGCGAGACAGGAGCGGGGACGGTGGTTTGAGGATGCCGGGGCCCGGGCGGGGCTCCTGGGGGTCACCGCCGGGGCCGAGGGAGAGGGCCGAGGCTCTCCGTCTGAGAGTCGAGGCCGCGGTGGTTTGATAAACCGGCAGGGAGACGGCGCTACCGGCTCCGTCGCCCGCTTCGCCGCCGGCTCGCCGTTTACGGAGTCCGTCCAGCAGTTCGGACAGAGCCGAGGAGGACGGGGCCCGACTGGGACCTCTGGGACCCGGACCTCCGGCCTCGGAGCCCTCGTCATCCACACAAGAACTGTAGAAGAAGAAACGAGACAAGTCGTCATGGCAGTCATTTCATTATTGATTATTTTAATGGTTTATTCAGAATCAGAATCAGCTTTATTAACGAGTAGATCTCCACATTCAAAGAATGAGTCTCTGTGTTTTGGTTTGTAACGGTCACGATAAACACAGTACGATAAAATAATGAACAACTACTGCAAAAATAGAGAATCATAAATATGTAAAATATCTGTTTTCAAATATCTGCTTTTACAAAAAAAGAAATATTTAAATGAAAAGAAAACAATGTGATTCACAGTTTAATTTACTGTCATTAGACAAAGACAAGCAGCAGATCAGCAGAGAGAGTAAACAGTGAATCAGTTATCACAATAGCTGCCGGTTCATTTTCTGATCCAATAACCGTAACGTTCTCCGGGCTCACCGGAAGCTGTGGGTGCTCACGGTGTCAGCGACAGACTGGCGCCCCCCCTGGCTGCTGATGGTACTGCTGCCACCGCCGCGGGACCCTCCTCTGGGAACTCCCAACCAATGACGGATCCCCTCTCCCACGTCCTCCGTCCCGATGGAGCCGGCACTGGACACCGAGTCACTGCAGAGCGACATCACACTTCATCACAGGTATGGCGACCCCCCCCTCATTCTTTAGCTCCATTAGCTGCATCATGAGCATGCAAACACATCACGGGCTGCAGCTCAACACACAGTCGATGAATCTACTGCTCGTCACAGGAGGACTTCTTATTTCACATATTATAATCATCACAGAGGACGGGTCATAAAGTTTCACACATATAGACCTGTCTCACAATAAACTGAACATCTGGAAGATTTAGTCCGTTGTAATGGACCTCTGGTGCGGTTTGGTTCTGAGGCAGTTGTGAACACGGTGATCTGATGTGGACCAAAGGAACCACGAGAACCCTCGTGTGGTTTGATTGCAGTGAGATTATAATCCGACCACATTACAGGCTGCCTGCATCGGGGACATCTGTTGAGATGGACACAGGTAGACGACAGCTTGCTTGACATCTGGGCCGAAGAGAACACACAGAATATTCTAAATAAAGTCCATAAAAAAGGGACTTTTATCAAGCTAATGGAGACGGACTGAGCAGAAGGGATTCGTGTGCTCAGTGCCGAGTCAAAGGGAAGAAACGTCGGCCCTTCACTTCGTTCACGCCGCTCAGCAAGTCTCTTGATTAACTCGTCCGCCTTCATTTAGCTGTGAGCTGTGAAACGGTGAACAGTATATTATCCCCAGTAGTAGAATATGAAACACAGTATTATGCTTCCAAACCCTCACAGACCGAACCAGAGTTACTCAGAATGTTAGAACAACAAAAGCTCACAACATCATCGTAGACAGAAGATGTATATCAATGATCAATGGATGCCATTCTCCTTCCTTCCTGCTAGGAAACCATTGATTTCCATCCAAGTCAGGTTGCAGACTGTCAGACCCTGCTGCAGTCAAATGAGAGGTTTTCTAAAGGGACTCTGGTGCTCAGAGACACTACCACTTTAGTCCACAGGGGGCGACAGCTCCTCACAGTAACATTAAGGGTGCAGCAGTGGCTCATGGACTGTTAGTCGTCATGCACGAAGCCATTTTTACTTGAGTCACATTAAAAGGATCATTTTTGTGCTTTTGGCCGTCGTTTCCTCAGTAATAATAAAATTGTAATTTGCTAAAATCTGTGAACACATTGACATCACTAGCGGATCCATATCAGCACCTCTTTGAATTATCAATATATATTTATACATGTGTATATATATATATATATATACACAAAAAGCTGGATGGAAACAAAAAGATTCCATAAAACTTCCTCAAATGGGTAAAATAACTGGATGGGAGGACAAAACGGAGAACTTTGAGCAGCTCAGAGGAAGTCGGTTTACAGAGAGGAGAAACCTGCTCGAAGTATAAAAGATTCAAACGTTCTGTTGTCACGACTGTAGAAAGTAAATCAACGCTAAAAGTTTATCCTCTAGCTCCAACTTCTGACCAAACAACACGGTTTATTACCAAACCAGTTCAAAGAGAGAGAAGCGGATAAACTGCGTTTAATTATGCGACACTTTGAAAGTTTTGCCTAAAAGGAGTTTAAGAGTTGAAAGTGGAATATATGAGCACATATCCTCTCAACTGTTACCAGTTAAATAACATCACCATATGGCACTCCTCGTGGGAGTAGAACTGCTTAAACATCTGCTTGACAATTGAATCAAAATACATTTAGTGACATTTCAATGCGTTAACGAAATATCCTCTTTAAATGGTTCACAGTTGAATAACGGATGAAGATGTTTGGAACGTGGCCGGCGGTGTTCAGAAGAAGAAGGTTTACTGGTTTTAAAAACCATCTCTGTGTTCTCAGACCGCAACAGTTCCTTCGATGAGTTTGTTTTTATCATAACTGATAGAAATGACGACCAAAACTAACAGAAAACAATGATCCTGAAGGAGGTCAAGTTATCTTTCATATTCACGTCACACACACACACTCATGAGGTTCTTACAGCTCTTTCTTTTGAGTCAAGGACGCCATAGCAGTTTGAACGCTGGAGTGAAGGACAGAGTGGTGAAAAGGTTGAGTTATAAACGGACGTGATGATTTTAAGGCAGAGGAGGTGAAACCCTCTCGGTGAAGCCACGTACCTTTCAGAGTCGCTCTCGTCGCTGGACTCCACCTCCTCCAGGGCGGCCTGCAGGTCCACGATGCGGCGGATGGACGTCTCCAGGTCGGCCTGTAACGTCTGACGGACGGCGTTGAGCTCCTCCAACTGCATCTCCTGCAGAACAAAGTGAGATCAAAGGGAGGATTGTTTGACACGAAGGTGACGGCGTGTATAAGAAGTGGACGTAGTCATCGAGACGTTGGTTTGTGGACGTTTTGAAGCCTCGAGTTCTGTGATTTCTACGTCGCCATCTTAGTTTTTTGCAACCAGTGAACAGGAAGTGACCATATTAGGACTGAGGAGTGACGTAGAGACGCCGTGTACGTCTCTGGTAGAGACCTGTC
>NW_022282819.1:0-6728 GCF_004355925.1 Anarrhichthys ocellatus
TTTTTTTTAAATGTTTGTTAAATTCTCAGTAGCGATAACTAAATGATAAGACATAGTCAAGATAGAAATATCTTGACTTTGTCTTTTATGAAAACACGAGTGTTTCAGATTGAATTAGAGTTCTGAGGTCTGTGATGAATAAATGAAAATATAAAGGAGATCTGGAAAAGAAATCTACCTGTCTACTTGTCCGCCTGTCCACCTGTCCATCCGTCCACCTGTCTATCGTCAGTATGTCTTCCTCTGCAGGTTCTCCACCAGTTTTGCATACTACGGTTTGGCAATGGACCTGCAGAAGTTCGGGGTGAGTCACCTGAATATAATTAATACATAATATAATTAATGCTTAACGTGCACCTGATACCAGAGGTTTAGATCATGTGTTCGAAGGTAGAGAGAGGAAACGTCACACCTGTTTGTCTGTGAACCCGTCCTCATTTCCCCTCAGCGTCTGAGAGCGACGCCCAACGAGCCTTTAGTGTCATTATGAGACGCTCGGAGAACAAGCTGTGGATGGTTCAAACAAACAAACACACGTTAGAGTCACAAAGTGATGTCGAGTTATTTTAAAGTTACTTTAAAGTTTAGTGATATGTGTGTGATGTGTTTTCTGTACTTATGTCACGTTGTTTACATTTTAGTTATTTTACATAATTAATTTAAACCCAACCAGGAGGTTTTCCCGAACCAAGTGTTTTTGTTTGTGCGTGTCTTTCTACTGTTTACCTGCCTACCTGTCTGTCTCTCTGTCTGTTTGTCTCTCTGTCTGTCTATCTCTCTGTATGTCTGTCTGTCTGTCTCTCTCTCTGTCTGTCTGTCTCTCTCTCTGTCTGTCTATCTCTCTGTATGTCTGTCTCTCTGTCTATCTCTCTGTCTGTCTGTCTCTCTCTCTGTCTGTCTGTCTGTCTGTCTCCCTCTCTCTCTCTGTCTCTCTGTCTGTCTGTCTCTCTGTCTGTCTGTCTCTCTCTGTCTGTCTGTCTCTCTCATGTTTGTTCACTTTGGTTTAACCCTTCTTGTCCTCCTATTGGCTGATGCTTGTTCCAGGTGAGTATCTACCAGATACAGATCATTTTTGGAGCTGTTGATTTTCCCGCCAAACTGATGGCTCTGGGCATGCTCACTTACCTGGGGAGGCGGGTCTCTCAGGCCACCTGTCTGTTCGTGTCTGCTGTCATCATCTTCGCCAACATCTTCGTCCCCACAGGTAGTACTCACTAATATATATTATACACACAATAATACACATTATACACACACTAATCATTATGTATTATGTATCATCATATTTCATTATTAATGATATATGATGATACATATTGATATATATGATACATTGTGACATATGATGATATATATATATATAATATACCATATAATGATACATAATGATACATCATATATAATGATATATATGATATATAATCAGAATCAGAACCGTTTATTGCCAATGTATGTTTCACATACAAGGAATTTGTCATGGCAGGTGGTGCATAACATTAGACAATAACATTAGACAATCAACAACAATTAACACAGTGCAAGAAATAGAAACATTAAAATTTACAATAGAATATAAAAGAATATAAAATATAGTGCACAGACAAACAGATAACAGGACTGTAAACAGGTGTAATGTAAGTGTAATGTAAAAGTGACGAGTGTATTTAAATATGAAGGGATATGCAGGGGAGTGACCGGTAGGAGGTTGTCCTGGGGATGACAGAGTCAGTGGGGGTCCGGGGCTTTGTTCATCAGCCCGCCTGCCGACGGGAAGAAACTGTTCGTGTGGCGTGAGGTCTTGGTCCTGATGGACCGCAGCCTCCTGCCAGATGGAAGGGGCACGAACAGTTTATGTCCAGGGTGAGAGGGGTCGTTTACAATCCTTCTTGCTCGCTTCAGGGTCCTTGAAGCGAACAAATCCTGGAGTGACGGCAGATTGCAGCCAACCACCCTCTCGGCAGTGATATATGATGATACATAATGATATAATGATATTTCTGAACACACAGACATGCAGACCATGAGGACCGTGTTGGCGTGTCTCGGTAAAGGTTTCACCTCCGCCTCCTTCACCACCGTCTACCTGTACACTGGAGAGCTCTACCCAACCGTCATCAGGTGAGACAGGCTGCCTTCAGCAAGATACAAAGATGAGGACATGTTTACGTATGTCACATATAGAATGAGAATGTCCAACATAAACCCAAATAAAACATGGTATGTGTGTGTGTGTGTGTGTGTGTGTGTTCAGACAGACAGGAATGGGCTTCGTCTCCACCATGGCCAGAATTGGCAGCATGGCGGCCCCTGCCGTCCTCATCCTGGACGAGGTGACATCGCTGACTCAAACCTTAACAATAATCAACTCATTGATGAATAATTATTAGGGCCCGAGCAACCGACAACGTCGGCCAGTGAAGGCCCAATTGAAATTGTACCCGTTTAGGTAAACGTACGCGTGGTTGGAGGACTTGCCATGCATGAAAACTCACCAAATTTTGGGGACTTGTCAGGCCTGGTGAAAATAGCAATCTGAAAAGAATGCATCTTTCTGTGTAAAGAAATGGCTCTCTAGCACCCCCTACAAGTTGGACCGGCGACGCCCCTCGGCCAGTATGTCCGATTGACTTGAAATTTGACACACATGTCCACTTGAGCTAGAGCTACAAAAAAGCCAATCGGACCTCTAAGCTCCGCCTACTTAGATTTTCCGCCATATTGAATTTAGTGTAAAACACATTTCTATGAACTCCTCCTACATGCTTAGTCCCATTACTAAAAAATTTGCTGTGGATCATTACTGGATCTACGTCATCAACAGTTATCAAAAGCTTTTTGATATCTCTTTTCGTTTACAAGATATGTACCAATAAACTTCTTAGGGGCGTGGCTTAATATCAATACATATAACTTCTCAACCGTTTGTCTTACAATTACCAGATTTTCAGCATATGTGCACATTGCATCCTCTAACATACCCTGAGATTTATTTTGCATACAACAACTAGGGGGCGCTACAGTAAACCCTCGAATTTGTGCTTTTTCTCACTTTTTGCAGATTTCAGCCTTCAGACTTTAACGAACTCCTCCTACAGATTTTAAGCGATCAACTTCTACTTTGGTCAAGATGCTCTTAAGACCTTTGTGATTAAAAGTTATCAAAATCGAGAGTTTTCATCCAAGAACCTTGACGTGGCGTGGAGGCCATTTTGCCTCATTGTTTATGAAAAAATAAGTTCTTATAAGTTGTTATAACTCCAAGGTACATTATCCAATCCGCACAAAACTTCTTTTGCATGATGCTACTTCAAGCCTAAACATACTTCAATTGAAAAAAATTCAATAACTCATAGCGCCGCCTACTGGCTAAAGGAAATGTCATATTCTATACTTTTATTTATACCTCCTAGCCAGGTGACCTGATTAGTCTAAAATTTGGTAAGGATAGCCTTAAGACATTGATGATGCATCATCATGAATATTGTGAGTTTTTGTTGAACCCTGTTGCCGTGGCGACGCATAGTTCGCCATGAAAAAGGAAGCTGATGGTTTAGTGGGTTGGGATACTCAAAAACTCATGGAACTTTGTACATGTGTCACAGGCCATATGAAGAAATAGTTTATATGATTTTCTTTAATGGCCGTTTTAAATTGCCTCTATAGCGCCCCCTACAATATTTCAAAAGAGTAGCCCCAGCGCAAACTTTTGGCTACATATATGAAGCTTGGTAGGCACATGTGTCCTATGGAGACTTAAAGAAAAGTCTCTTGGGACCATGCTCCAAACCCTACAGGAAGTCGGCTATTCTCAATTTTGTATGAATTTATACAATATTTCGACGATGCAGCCCTTGCAGTACGTTTCACTATCTATATATAAAATTTAGATGTATAACATTTGGTAAACAGATGTATCGCATGCAGACTTACAAAAAAGCCCCGGAGCTCTAAGCTCTAAACCCAACCGGAAGTCAGCCATTTTGAATTTAGTGAAAAAAACACATTTTTGCGAACTCCTACACGCTGGGTCTGATTTCTACGAAATTTACTGTGGATCATAATTGGATCTAGATCATCAAAAGTTATCAAAAGCTTTTTGATATCTCTTTGCGTTTACAAGATATGGACCAATACACTTCTTAGGGGCGTGGCAAAATATCAATACACATAACTTCTCAACCATTTTTTCTAAATTACCAAAATATTCAGCATATGTGCACATCGCATCCAGTAACATACCCTGAGAATTGTTTTGCATTCGACCGCTAGGGGGCGCTACAGTAAACCCGCAAAGCCTACTGGCTAAAGGAAATGTCTGATGTAACTCAGCTGGACTTGTTCCAAACGGTCCCAAACTTCACATGCTTGATAACACTCATGGCCTGAGGAGGTCTACAAGCTAATTTTCCCTAATACTCACAGCGCCACCTGCTGGCCAAAGGAAATCTGCATTTTTTGACAAACACCATCTGATTTACATGACTTTTACACAATGTGGTTTACACTTGCTATAGAGCTACATAATGTACGTGTTCTGTAGCGCTAGGTAGCGGATACAGAAAGCATCTGACTATTTGCAAAGCATCATTTCCAGCATCAGGCGGTTCACGCGGGATTAAAAACGTCTCACTCGCGGACGCGCTGTCCGACGGTCGCGGACGTTCTCGGACGTTCTCGGACGCGCAGGCCGGAGTCCCGCCAGCACCCCCGACGCGCTGGAGGATGCGAGGGCCCGTTCATCGCTGCTCGCAGCTTTAATTCTTTTTAATACTCTTTATTCATAAAATCTATGTCATTGATCTAAAGAATAAATATATCAACAATCCTTCTGTGTTACAGTCTTAAAACAGTTCTTCTCCGGTCTCTCTGCTTCAGCTTCGTTGTTGCTAATGCTACTTGTTGCTAACAGTACTTATGGACTACATTTCCCAGGTATTCCCTGCTCTGCCCAGTATGGTGTACGGGGGGTCAGCAGTGTTGGCCGGCTGCTTCGCCTGCTTCCTGCCAGAGACGCTTAACATTCCGCTGCCCGACACCATCGAAGACGTGGAGGAGAGATGGTGAGCTAATGGCTAACGGCTAACAATCAGCTTCGTTAGCAGTGTTAGCTTCTAGAGCATCTTTAGCTTCATTCGCATTGATGTCTTCATTAGCATCATTAGCTTTATTACCACCGTTAGCTTTGTTAGCAAGCTGCTGATCTTAATCAATAAGTAATAAATAAATAAATTGTCTGTGGTTTGAAGGTCGGTAACAAGCCCCGCCTCGCGAAAAGAAGAGGGCGTGTCTTTGAAAGAGGACGTGGACATGTGTGTTGGGGGCGTGGCCTCAACTGAAGACGTGACTTTAAAAGAGTTGAAGGAAGCTGAAGGGACGGGCCTGAATGCCCTCTGACCAATCAGACGGGTCCACTGAACCCCGATCTATCAGACGGCTGAACCGAACCAGTCTGAATAAAGAGACTCAGATGTTTGATTATAGATGATTGATTAGTTATAAGTTAAGTTAAAACTAATGATAAATAAATCAATAACCAATAACAGTGTAACACAAATAAAACTGTGATTAATATCAGATGATTGTTGTCTTTGTTTCAGGCTGCATGAGGCTTCAGTCACATAACCTGGGTCATGTGACCACGTCTCTCAGCTATAGGCTCGTTCGAGAAGAGCCGGTCCGGATCAGAATCGATCACAATGCATGCTGGGTAGATTTGTGTCCGACTTGCTCTGACGTCATGAACACAAGGTCATCGATGACCCCCGACAGCAAGGCGGCTGCAGATTTTTGAGCCAGGTCACCCCAATGCATGATGGGAAACGCCTGCTGTCTCTGGATCAAAGAGCTGATTGGTTCTTAGATTTTACAACAAACACGTTTAGTAGAAAATCATAATTTTCTGTGTAATTATAATATTTAATGCTCGAATGTTGACTATTAGTCTAAAAGAAGGTTTAATCTAAAAAAATATATATTGTGTGATTGATAATAATAATAATAATAATACATATAATAAAGATTATTTATACAAAACATCAAAGCAAGCAGCAAAGTGTTTCAAAAGCATAAAAAGAACAAAATATAAACAATGAACGCACATTTACACATAAATATATATATTTACAAACGCATGAATAAATCAGGAGGTCTGTAAACTACAAGAAGCCTACAGATCTAACAGGAAGTCATTGTTTCTGTGACTTCCTGTTTATTCTTTGTAGGATGAAAACTGTCCGACTTCACCTCAGTGGGTACATCCCAAGTCTCTTAATTGTCATTTCCTCGATCCTCGCTTCAACCGGAAGTTGTTCTGCGCCGCCATATTGACGGCCGTCCCAAAGCTCTTATTTAGCTCGGAGGAGCGAGGAGGGATCTCTGAGGAGCCATGAGCGAGGAGCCATGAGCGAGGAACCACGAGAACAGACTTCCAGGAAGTGTTTTAACGGCCGACACGCCCCCTCATTGTTCATCAGTCATGTGATTGGATGCTGCAGCCGATCGGATTGATGAGATTTTGTTTAACATGTAAACAGTGAAGACGGATCACAGATTAAACTCAAGATTTATATTTGATTCGGATTCTGATTCAACATCTGGTTTAAATAAATGTTCATTGTAGACTGAACAACAAAAGGACCACAAACAACTTTCTACATTTATTAGAAAGATTTGTGTTTTCACGATCTGATGTTTCCCTCAATAACTTTATTATGAATACAATTAAAGTC
>NW_022282820.1:0-4795 GCF_004355925.1 Anarrhichthys ocellatus
AGTGTGTGTGTGTTGGAAAGTGTGTGTGTGTTGGAGAGTCTGTGTGTGTTGGAAAGTGTGTGTGTGTTGGAAAGTGTGTTGGGGATGACGGGTGTTCAGGTAGTTGATCTTCAAAAACGAATGTTGGAAGAGTTGGTCGAACTGGAAACACAAATAGTAAACAGTTGTTTATTTCCTCGAATCACTAGAACCACCCAAACGACCACTAAAATCATCTTAAAGACCACTATAACCACTTAAAGGACCACTAAAACACCTGAAGGACCATAATAATCATCTAAATGACCAATAAAACCACCTTAAACACCACTAGAACCACTTTAAAGACCACCTAAAGGACCATTAGAACCACCTTAAAGACCACTTGGACAGCTTTAAACACCACTAGAACAAACACATAAAGGACCACCTAAGACAGTGATTCTCAACTGGTGGGTCGCGACCCAAAAGTAGGTCGCGGACCCGTTTTCAGTGGGTCACGGGCCTTTGCCTGAAAAAAAAAAGTGATTTTATTTTGAAGGGCATTTTTTATGCAGCGGAATTATTCCAGCGTGTACGGCACTTGTTCAGCGGTGCAGGAAAAACACCGACCAATGCGTTGTGAATCACATCACGTGATGCAGCTCAGCCAATCAAATATGGGTATTCTGACAAGTTTCCTGACTTGAGTGAGATGTACACACACCGTGGCACACGGGGAGAGACGAGGATATAGAGAGCAGAGCAGGACTATTGAAGTGTGAGTTGTGAAAGTCAAATCATAGGACGATTTCCAAAAGAGAGAAATGTCCAGAGAGACCAGAGTCATTAGACTCTGACTGGACAGACTCATAGAGGTGAAATCTTCCAACACTAATTTCTCTTTTTAGAAGATGAGAAAAATATAATATCGTGGCTTTTTCACTTCACCCTGAATGAACTGAATTTAAAGCTGCAGCGCAATTCAGTGAAAATAATTTTTCTAAAATTAATTTTGTTACGTAATTTATTCTAATTTATTCCCGCCGTTATTTTACTTGAAATGAGAAGAACATTTATTCATGTATTTCTATGTATTAGTTATAATCCATCCAGTTAAATTTGAAAAATTTGAATAATATTAGTTAAAATATAATTGATGTGTACTTTCTTTGATTTGGCAGCTGTTTCCTACACAGAGACGTTACTACTACTACTAGACTTCTTGAGTATAGATATACCCAAATTATATATATATACATATATATATATATATATATATATATATATATATATTTATAATTTGGGTCGTGGGTCAAGGCTTGCCATTAAGTAGTGATGGTGGGTCCCGCAGCCAGACCAGTTGAGAACCACTGACCTAAGAGACCAATGGAACCATCTAAAGGACCACTAGAACAAACTAAAGGACCAGTAGAACTCTGCTCTACAGGAACCACCTGAATTACAACCATTAGAACATTCCCCAATGGACTGGGTAGAGTACTGGGTGGGTCTGTTGGTCCATGAGCAGACTGGTGAGAACGGACAGGTGAGTAGACTGACAGGTACCTCTGTGAGCGTTCCGCCGGATGGTTTTGGTGGTGGTGTGGTATCGACTCGGAGGTGACTCGGCGCGGTGAGAGGGGGGGGAGAGGCATCTTTCTGAGTCATCGTCATGCTGGAACAGTGTGTGTGTGTGTGAGAGACAGAGAAAACACATTTAATTTCAACCTCCATGCAGATATTATACATAATTTTTTAAAAATGTTAGTTATATACCACGGTGAAGATGTCACGGACGTCTCTGATTGGCTGCTTGTTTCTGGTCTTCAGCGTCTCGTTGTAGTTGTCCAGCCTCCTCCTCACCGTGGTGGCTTGTTGACGTGTCAACGTTGACAGCAGCACCTCGGCTGGCGGCGGCGCCTCCTCGGACGACGAGGTCGTCACCAGGGAGGATAGCCCCGCCTCCTTTAGCCACGCCTCCTCCAGCTCCACCTCTGCAGGTAAAACAGAGACGAGTCAGAGGGACAAAGAACGCCGTCTCACTCTGCCGTCACTTTGACTTACCGTCCATACTCTTCCTATCCTCTTCCTCTCCCTCTTCCTCCTCCTCTTCCTCTTTCTCCTCCTCGATGCTCCGCACTTCTCTCCAGTAGGTCTCCATGGTCACATGGCGGAGGTCAGAGGTCACCGTCTGAGGGGGGGCGGAGGAGGTGGATGGAGATGATGACAACATCCTTCAGAGAGAGATGCTGTCAGCCAATCAGAACGTCTACATCCTGTCAGCCAATCACAGCATCTATATCCTGTCAGCCAATCAGAACATCTAGATCCTGTCAGCCAATCAGAGCGTCTATATCTTGTCAGCCAATCAGAGCGTCTACATCCTGTCAGCCAATCAGTGTCTACATCTTGTCAGCCAATCAGAGCGTCTACATCTTGTCAGTCAATCAGAGCGTCTACATCCTGTCAGCCAATCAGAACCTCTACATCCTGTCAGCCAATCAGAACCTCTACATCCTGTCAGCCAATCAGAACCTCTACATCCTGTCAGCCAATTAGAGCGTCTACATCCTGTCAGCCAATCAGAGCGTCTACATCCTGTCAGCCAATCAGAACCTCTACATCCTGTCAGCCAATCAGAGCGTCTACATCTTGTCAGCCAATCAGAGCGTCTACATCTTGTCAGCCAATCAGAGCATCTACATCCTGTCAGCCAATCAGAGCGTCTACATCCTGTCAGCCAATCAGAACCTCTACATCCTGTCAGCCAATTAGAGCATCTACATCCTGTCAGCCAATCAGAACCGCTACATCCTGTCAGCCAATCAGAACCTGTACATCCTGTCAGCCAATCAGAACATCTAGATCCTGTCAGCCAATTAGAGCGTCTACATCCTGTCAGCCAATCAGAGCGTCTATATCTTGTCAGCCAATCAGAGCGTCTACATCTTGTCAGCCAATCAGAGCGTCTACATCTTGTCAGCCAATCAGAGCGTCTACATCTTGTCAGCCAATCAGAGCGTCTACATCCTGTCAGCCAATCAGAGCCCACTTCCTGACGGAATCATGGTTTTAAATATCTTCACAGTAAAAGTTGTCAGACTTTGTTGTTAAAGGGGAGAAAGCTGATTGGATGTTAGTTCTGGTATTTAGATGTTGTGGTTGTTGAGCCGACATTAAATATTGATAACGTGTGTGAGAGGAAGTCGGCCTCTTCCAGTGTATTGGTCAGTGTGTGTATGTGTGTGTGTTGGGGGGAACCTCGCTCTAATGGTTTTGGTTCCCAAGGGAGGACAGAGTGGGGTGCGCAGGCTAATGCTAGCTGCTTCATGTGTCCATTAGGAGGAAATGGATGGTGTCGGCCAATCAGAGCGTCAGAGATAAGTGTTTTCACTCAGGTCCTCAGACGGTAATCTGACCTGGTTAAATCCTCTGAAACCACATGGACCACGAGGATGTAAGTAGTCCTGTATCTGGTCCAGGTCTGGTGGTTTCAGTCTAGTTTAGTGGTTTCTTGTTGGATCAAGTCAGGAGAAGTTCCTGAAAGTGGTTTATTTGAGCCACATCTGGTCCGGAGTCGGTCCTGTAAACACCTTTAATACCGGATCCAGACCGAGTTAGGGTCTGAAACCACAATCTAGATCTTAGTGGACTGATCTAGACAGGTGGGTGGTGGTTCAGGTCTCAGAGACCTGTTTCTGTCAACACAGTTCTATCATCAGTATGTGTTGAAGCCTCATTCTGAATCCAGATCAGAGTCCAGAGACCGGACCGGATCCACAACGGGACATTATTACAGACTCTGACCAGATCCACTTGGGACCAGTTAGGTGTCATCTGGACCAGATCTGGTGCCGGACCCGGGTCTGTAATGATGTCCCTGTTCTGGATCCTCTAGAAGCTCTGATTGGATCTAAACCTCCATCGGTCTCATAATAATAATAATAGTTCTGGTTCAGGTCTGATCCAGATCTGATACTCATGGTGGTTTATCTGGTCTGGATCGTTCTCAACATCAATCTGTTATTAATCTGTTATCAGTGATCAATAGAGACATAAAGAGAAGAAACAGACTCACCTCCGATCGGTCCGCTCACTGCTCGTCTGTGCGGAGAGAGAGGGGGGGAGGAGCCAGAGAGAGAGAGAGAGAGGAGGAGGGGGAGGAGCCAGAGAGGGGGGGGGGGGGGGGGGAGAGAGGAAGCTGCTGGACACCAGCTCAGACGGGGAGTGTTGGTGAAATCCTCCATCAGCTATTTGTCCCACAGTCAGAGGCAGTCCACCACAAGTTAGCCTAGCTTAGCACAAAGACTGGAAGCAGAGGGGAGCTGTTAGCCTAGCTTAGCACAATTATGATCATTTTATGGATGTGCTCTGTCTCTCTCTCTCTCTCAATTCAATTTTGCTTTATTGGCATGATTGTATTGCCAAAGCATCAAAAAGATTAAACACACAATAACATTAATATAACATCTAGATTGATTATTAATTATATATATATATATATATACATACATATATATATACGTATGTATACAGTGTGTGTGTGTGTGTGTGTGTGTGTGTGTGTGTAGGGCACTCACTGTCCCTCAGGTTGTGGCATGTTAATACGTATTGGGCAGCAAGATACTTCCTATCTCCTTCTCCTATACGTCCTATCTCCTTCTCCTAGGAGTATTTTTATGTTGAGATTTTTTAAAATCTGAAATGACAGAGTTGAATTTTTTTTCAGTAAATGTTCCTAATTTATTGAATGTTTCGCATTTTAGGAGGAAGTGTCTCTCTGTCTGTCTGTCTGTCTGTCTGTCTGTCTGTCTCTCTCTCTGTCTGTCTGTCT
>NW_022282820.1:4805-7209 GCF_004355925.1 Anarrhichthys ocellatus
TGTCTGTCTCCCTCCCTCTGTCTGTCTGTCTCTCTGTCTGTCTGTCTGTCTGTCTGTCTCTCTCTCTGTCTGTCTGTCTCTCTGTCTGTCTGTCTGTCTCTCTGTCTGTCTCTCTGTCTGTCTGTCTGTCTGTCTCTCTCTCTCTCTGTCTGTCTGTCTCTCTGTCTGTCTGTCTGTCTGTCTGTCTCTCTGTCTGTCTCTCTGTCTGTCTGTCTCTCTGTCTGTCTGAGGCTGGTAGTAGCAGCTATATAGATGCACCTGACCATGGTGAGGTGCATCCCCTCCTCACAGCAGCTGCTTCGTGTGATTGATTCTCTGTTTGTTTTAGTTTAGTTTGGTTATTTGTTCGTTATATAAATGTCTATTTATTACTCTTATCACTCGTCTTGTATCCCTCATGTTGCAGCCTTTGAGCAGAATCAGAATCAGAATCAGCTTTATTGGCCATGTATGCGTACGCATACATGGAATTTTTCTCCGGTTTCCACTCCGTCTCAATGTACAAACAATACACTATTTTACAATAAACAAGGAAAAATATATAAGAATAAAAGAGGGCAGCAAAAAAGTAGAACAGAGGTATAAACATTTAACAGCTATATACAATATAAGTAAATATATCCCAAAAAAAGTGTATATATATATATATATATATATATATATATATATATATATATACAGCAGTGCAGACAGAGGTAGTAGTGCAATATTATTTATTGTTCATGGGAGTGACGGCAGAAAGAAGCTGTTCCTGTGTCTGGTGGTTCTGGCGTACAGAGCCCTGTAGCACCTACCAGAGGGGAGGAGTTGAACAGCTTGTGTCCAGGGTGTGAGGGGTCTGCAGTGATGCCCTGTAGCTCCCTCCAGTGGGGAGGAGTTGGACAGCTTGTGTCCAGGGTGTGAGGGGTCTGCAGTGATGTTTCAGCCCGTTTCCTGACTCTGGAGGTGAACAAGTCCAGGATGGAGGGCAGGCTGGAACCAATGATCCTCTCTGCAGACCTGACAATACGTTGCAGTCTGTTTCTGTCCTGTTTAGTAGCCGATCCAAACCACACAGTGATGGAAGAGCAGAGAACAGACTGGATGATGGTGGAGTAGAACAGGATCAGCAGCTCCTGAGGTAAGATGAACTTTGGTTGAACGCAGGAAGTACAACCTCTGCTGGGCCTTTTTCCTGATGGTGTTGATGTTGGGAGCCCACTTCAGGTCCTGGGAGATTGTGGATCCCAGAAACCTGAAGGTCTCCACAGCAGACACAGTGTTGTTGAATATGGTGAGGGGGGGCAGTGTTGGGGGCTCCTCCTGAAGTCCACTGTCATCTCCACAGTTTTGAGCCTGTTTAGCTCCAGGTTGTTCTGACCACACCAGAGGACCAGCTGTTCAACCTCCCGTCTGTATGCAGACTCATCACCGTCCCTGATGAGGCCGATGACCGTTGTGTCGTCTGAGAACTTCAGGAGTTTGACAGACGGGTCCTCTGAGGTGCAGTCGTTGGTGTAGAGGGAGAAGAGCAGTGGGGAGAGCACACATCCCTGGGGGTCAGTGCTGATAGTCCGGGTGCTGGATGTGGTTTTTCCCAGCCTCACCTGCTGCGTCCTGTCAGTCAGGAGGTTAGTGATCCACTGACAGGTGGAGGCTGCACAGTGAGCTGGGAGAGTTTGAGTTTGAGTATTTCCAGGATGATGGTGTTGAACGCTGAGCTGAAGTCCACAAACAGAACCCTTGCATATGTCCCTGGGGAGTCGAGGTGTTGCAGCATGTAGTGCAGTACCATGTTGACTGCATCATCCACCGACCTGTTTGCACGGTAGGCAAACTGCAGGGGGTCCAGCAGGGGCCCTGTGATGTCCTTCAGATGGGTCAACACTAGTCTCTCAAAGGATTTCATGACCACAGACGTCAGGGCGACGGGCCTGTAGTCATTTAATCCTGTGATGGAGGATTTCTTGGGGACCGGGATAATCGTGGAGCGTTTGAAGCAGGAGGGGACCTCACATAGCTCCAGTGATCGGTGAGTCCGACCACCATCTAAAATCTCTGAAAAACTCTCTGGTTCGATGAAATGTGGCGAAAAAGGTTTGGCCACTGGATAAACGGATGTCTAAAAGTTCCTCTCTGCTGAATGTGATCAGAGAGGGAGAGCCGGAAACAAGACAAACGAACAAAAACAGAAAAAGTACGAGAGAGTGCAATACCGAGGCTGCCATCCGCGGCACCATCTTGATAATCTTCAGGTCGTAACAAGACATATTCTGACTGTTTACTTTCTTCTTTCCAGTGCTCCAGATCGGGTTCTTTACATCTCGTTATGATGTGTTTTAGTTAGACATTACTTCTCTTCATGTTTACTGCAGGGCCCAGCTGTGACTGAAGTGTTCTACTGTGTCCAGCTGTGACTGAACTG
>NW_022282821.1:0-6882 GCF_004355925.1 Anarrhichthys ocellatus
CACACCTGAGCAATGCATGCGACTAGTTTCTCCATACAGGAGGCGTCTTGAAGCCGTCATTACCAGCAAAGGCTTTTGTACCAAGTATTAAATCAATTTCAGTAAGCGTGTTCAATACTTTTTCCCTGTGTCATTCCATTTTATTGCACATAACTTAATTTCTGAACGTATTTGTTTGGATTTCTTTGTATGTATGGGTTAGTTGGGTTGTTACCAACATCTGGTGAAGATGTCATGTCAATAGCACCTTTAGAAATATATTTACTGAGAAAAATGGTGACGTGTTCAATACTTATTTTACCCGCTGTATATATATCTATACAGTATATAGTGAATGAGCTGTACACATGTCCAAAGAATGGTCCTAGAACCTGAAGAACATCAACATATAATGACAGTGCTGAAGGTGATTGGTTGATACCTGCTCTGCTCCTTAAGGTGATGCAGAGCCGGCTGATTGGATGGTAGTGACAGCAGGCAGTCGTCCACTCGTCAGGTACTCGTCCTGACACGTTTCCATTGATTGATCTGATCCTCTATTCAGAGTCTGAGCGTCGGTTAACGATCTTCAGCTTCCAGCTGTTCACATCTGCCTCCTCAGCAGCCGTCTAATGAGACGCCCTGAATGTCTCTGCACGAGGTGTAGAGTAGTCATTGTGTTCTGATCACAGTGAGGGAGAAGACTAACCAGCCTGAGTATTGACGCCCCCCCACCACAGTCAGGCTCACTTTAGCCCCCAAACTTGTCATGTTGATGCATTGCTCTCCAGCCGGGTCTGCCAAGGACAAAAAGCACTTAGCTGATGACGCCGCCGCTGGCTTTGAGACTTCTTCGGAAGTATTTCATCACCAGCAGGAAAAGAAGAAGTCTTCCTCGGTAGCAGAGCGTCTGCCTGCTCACATTTGGTTTGTCTAAATAAGCTCCCCGGACCAGGAAGAGGGTGCATGGATATTGATTTTCTCGCAGTTATGGCAAGGTTAATGAAAAGGGAGCAGAGAGGGTGCTCCATCACGGGGCTGTTTACGAGCGTCCCTCCACGCTCTCCTCAAGGCCGAGCAGCTCCAGGCTGCTGAGGACGGGTTAGTGTCTCTGTGGAGTCCTGAAGAATACGTTTACATGCACAGTAATATACAGCTGTTATTCAGAATATATGACCATAATCTGAATTTATTATGGTTCACGTAAACATTATATTCTGTAGCTCTTATAGTGAATGAATCATGTTGAGATGAAAACATGTGTGATATGATTATTGTTCAGGTTTTAGGATCATTCTTTGGACACAAGAATAACAAAGAAATGTGGACGCTTTTCTTAATTTAATGTCTTTTAACAAGGAACCGAACCGATGAGCAGTATCGATAATAGTACCAGTATGGGTGAAATGAACGATACTCGTCTCTAACAGCCACAGAGCTCTTTGCTGTTCAGGTGTTTGTGTCAGAGAACAAGTCCCTTAAAGACTTAAAGAGTGTTTTTTGGAGCCGTAGTCTGGATTCAGAGGCCCAAGGTTCTCCAGATGTCCCCTGGTGATACAGCTCAGGACTCAGCCGGCATCCCGATGAACGAGGCAGAGCGGGAATAAATGTCCGGGAGTTAAAACAGCGTCCGTAACAGCACAAAGGACAGAAAACAAATGTATGAATCCTCCAGACGCCGGCGATTCTAATCATGTCGCCGAGGGTTGAGGAGGCGGCGCTGATTTAAATCAGCACGCCGCCTCGTTGGGCGAAGGTGATCAGTGTGTGTGTGTGTGTGTGTGTGTGTGTGTGTGTGTGTGTGTGTGTGTTCCTCTGTGAGCTGATTAGATATTAGCCGACCACGTCTGCAGCCTGAAGTCGTTAATCACAGCTGGAAGATGGAGCTTGTTTTTATGATTTCAGCTGATAATCAGTTATTAATACACTCGGGTAGTGTTGAGAAGATGATTTATTCAATTTAGGGAATGAGCAGAAAAAAAGATCAATATTCCTTTTATGAGGAAAAACATTCTCTTGGTTTTACCTTCGCAAACACTTTAAACTTGGTTATGTTGTTGAATATCTTTTGGTTTTACAGTTAAAAACAAGCTATTTAAACAAATATATCAACATTACATCGTTATTGTGATTATGAGACGAGACGTGTGTCTTAATGTGGCAGAAGTGTTTTCCTGCTTTTAAAGGCTGCATGACGGTAAAGAAGACGTATTCTATAAAAATACAAAGAGGTCCAAATGTTATGATTCAAGGCCATATTTAGATGGTTTATTTTCTGTGCCTTCATTCCAGATTAGCGCTTGAACGTTTGCTCAAAGGAGTTGTTCTTTGTCTTCCACATAACTTCTCTTTAATATTTGCATACTGGTTTTGTTCCAGTCTGTCCATTCTTGATTTGAAAGCTCTGTTTTCGTTTTCCACTTCTCTCTTGTTTTAGAACAGGCCATGTGAAATGACTTTTCTCTGACTCACTTATTAGCACTGTTGTGTTGTCTGACTCGACCCACATTTGATTGGCTGAGTGGCGTCATGAGAGATTATTTACAACGAAAAGGCCCCAAAAGCTGCGCAAAATGTAAGAATTCTCAATAATTTATCGGTTATAGATCCGTGTCCGCCTGTCATTTTCTGAATAATACTAAAGACTATTTAATTTAATTCAACAAGCTAACATTATCATGTTAGCATGCTTACCAATAGCATGGTAACACGCTAATGTTTAGCAATTTAACAAGCTAACATCATGATAGCACGCTGATCCTCATCATGGTAACACGCTAATTTGTACCAATTTAGCATGCTAACATCATGATAGCACGCTGATCCTCATCATGGTAACACGCTAATTTGTACCAATTTAGCATGCTAACATTATGTCAGCATGCTTATCAATAGCATGGTGACATGATAATGTTCAGCAAGTTTTTATTCTTGTTCTCTATCTAAGCTAACGTTATCACATTAGCATGCTTACTATTAGCATGGCAACACACTTACATTTAGCTATTTAACAAGCTAACGTTATCACATTAGCATGCTCGCTGTTAGCATGGCAACACATTTACATTTAGCTATTTAACAAGCTAACATTATCACATTAGCATGCTCGCTATTAGCATGGCAACACATTTACATTTAGCTATTTAACAAGCTAACGTTATCACATTAGCATGCTCGCTATTAGCATGGCAACACATTAACATTTAGCTATTTAACAAGCTAACGTTATCACATTAGCATGCTCGCTATTAGCATGGCAACACACTTACATTTAGCTATTTAACAAGCTAACGTTATCATGCTGACATGCTTACAGTTAGCATGTTATTTAGCTTATTAGCATGCTTAGTTACATCATTATGTATCTTTAAACTTGTGTTGATCGATTTTCTTGCAACTTGTGAGGGCATCTCAAAAAGCTCCAATGATGACATAATCTTAAACAGACCGAGACCACCTGAAAAAAGCTCATCTCCAAATATATCCATCAGGAAGTGATTTCATGATTGATCACAATGAGTCCATGTCTCTCACCTTTTTATGCAAATTAAGAGGTTTACACGTCAGCGCGGGTATTTCTCTTGATTAATGGGTACAGAAGCATTTAAAACTGCTGTGCTTGTATCCCACTCTGTGTACTTTGTCAGTTCATTAAGTCCATTAAAGTGTGTGACAGCGAACCCTCAGTAATAAACCTGAAATCATCAGACGCCTCCTTCTCTACCCGCTAGTCATAACTCATAACATGCGGTCGATTTGCAGTCTAATAATGCTTCTAATCAGTTATTTCTATGTGAGCTTTGTGACACCAAAATAACATAAATTTACACATCAGAGGTATTAAAGTGCTGCATAAACTCCGACTGTCAGCCACAGAATTTACTTCAGTTGGTCCTGATGATGCATATAACCAAACAATTCAATCTGTTTAACTTCATGTTCACTCCTCTGGGTTAACTGTTCAAAGTCCGTGTGAACAAGAACCAGAACTAAATCCCTTGGTTCGGACCAAATGAACGCAGCTTTAGCTGTGAGAGCACCCCGACATACACATCTATGAATGTCAGAATATTTGCCCCATTTGTTACAGTGAGAGACTTTAACAGTAGAGGTGAAAATACTGTGTTGGACTGTTTAAATCTAAGTGTAGATCTGCCTATTTAGGTAGGTTGAGCAAAGGGCTGCATATTAAACAGAAGAAACTGTGAGTAATAAACGTGTGTGTGAATGTTTGAGAAGATCTTTTTATCCGTAGGACGGTGACAGGATCTAAGAAATAATCTGTGTACGTGTAAGTGGGTGTAGTTCATAAATAAACCAGAAAATGAACTCTTAAACCTCTTAATGTGTCCTCTTTAGCAACCTGCGGTTCCTGATGGTGGCGCTGGCCTACGCGGTCCCCTCTGGAGTGATCGCCGGCTGGGCGGGAGTCCTCGACATGGTCCTCACACCAGCCAAAGTCAGCCAGGTAGGCAGCAAACTCGCACACCAAAACAACTTATCACGTAAATCGACGTAGCAGGATGTTCAGAGCAGCGGCCGTCTTTATGTATGGTAGCGGGCTGATTTCTGTATAAACTAAACCGACGTACGGGAAGAACATTACTAGTGTAGCATTAAAGCATGGTGGACTAGCAGGCTAGGTAGCTAGCTAGCCTGCCACTAAATGAGTCAAATTCAGCACCTTAATGCTTCATCCACTCACTATTTTCACAGTGTAGGGAAATGCCTTGCTATCACCAGAGGAGGGACGTCGGCTCTGGGCTGACGTTTAGCCCCCGTTGTTCTGGAGAAAGACAAGCTAGCTAACGTTAGCTAACTAGCCAGCCGTCTGTGTGCAGAGCCACTTCCTGACGAGCTGGGACAGCATTTTACGGCCCCAAAAATGTGTTTTATCACCACAACAACTAACAGCAATCACCATTTTCTTTCTTACGATTCAAAAGACCACAGAAAGCAGTTTAAATGTCCGTTCTACTCTTATTCTACTTCGATGCATATCACCTTTGATCTCGTTAAACCAAGCTCACTGAACACTGAGTACAGCGACAATGGAGAGCATTTGTCTTCTGTGCACACAAAACCATGACTATAAAAATTAGTATTTTCCCCAACAACAGCAAGATCCGCAGATGAATGATCCTCGAGGTCCTCATTTTCTGTCGTTGGACCGGAAAACAAACACTCCTCAGATTGTGAAAGCGAGGTGAGCACTGATTCTCTAGTTTTCATCTTTAGTTGGATGAGTTGCAACCAAGTAGGAGAGACACACAGAGCCTCATCTTGTGTTTTCTGCATACTAAACAGAAGCAGCACGAGCAGCTCGCCAGTTCATTTACCGGGTTTTATTTCCTCATTTTCAAAACCTCCACTGTGCCAGCATTTTGCAGAGCTTTTCACAAGCTTGCACGAACAGCGGGATGAATAGCTGGTGAGGTTTCGTGACATTTAAAAACCCTTTTAGGGACTATATAATGTCTCCTGAGAGTGGAGCCTCTGGAGAGTGTGCAGGTGAAGCTCTTTTAACGTCATACGTTGTGTTTTAAAGTCGACCTGAAATACAGGAGATGTTGAGGGATGATGGACCCCAAGGCTCCTGCATGAACGGGAGGAGGAGGAGAAGAAGTGTTTCAGTGTAGAAAAGGCCTCCAGTCTGCTGCAGCAGTTTATCTAATCGCTCTTGTGAAAACACTTTAAAAAGCTCTCTCGCTTTCTGTGTTTCCACTCATGGAAACCCTCTCGCATCGCTTGAGAAGGGTCCAATCAGTTCCAGTTCGCCATTTGCATTCCCGCTCGCCATCTTCAGTCTGAGACAGATGGAGGCGAGTTGAGTGCTGCTGCAGAGAGAAGAAGAACAGCAGCTCTGTATAGTTCTTCATGATCCAGGTCTCAACACAGCAGCATGTCAGAAGACAAGAGGAGGAATCTTTGCAAGGTTACCATCAGACCGGAGCTGCTAGAGAGGAGATCACACACCTCCTATCTTTATACCTCGCTGAGGAGGTGGCAGAGCGCACACCTAATGCTTCTTCCATTTCATTTGTTCTCCACAGATTTGTTTCTCTTCCTCCACATTTCTTTTATCCGCGCTAGTTAAGAAGTGTGTATAGCTGTGCATCTAAACATGGTGAGGTGGAGGAGAACCAAGGCAGCAGGAGGGTTCTTTGCGTGGAGATGTGTGTTCTTCAAGTGGAGTCGGAACAGAGGGAAAGTCAGTACGTCTGCATCTTCTTCTGTGTGTGAGCTGGCTGTGAACCCTCAGCTTTCACTCATCTGACTCTACAGTCTGCTGAGAGCTTTGTGGACTCGGTCGGATCCAAAAACAGCTTCAGAAACACGTCGTTCAGGGAGAACGTCTAAATATACAGACCCGTTTCCTCTCTGTCTCTAAACTCCTAATGCATCTTTCATTTCAACAAACATTCCAGCTTCCCCCTCTTGTTCCCTTGTGGATTTTTTATTATCTTTCAATCATCCATGAGAGGTGTTCCAGAGTGTGACTGTTTCTCTGGTAATTTAACGGACGCAGAGAGAGAACGCCTCGGGCCGAGGTTCAACGCATCGATGGCAAAATAGCAATTTCATACTTTCCAATAATTCGGTGCAAACAAACACATGTTCACCTCGGTGCTCCTTTGTTTTCCTGATAATTGCTCCATTGTTCTGCTATTCTACCTCCAGCTGTCTGTGCACCAGATCCGTCTCCAAACCTACGCTCGTCTGTCGCCGAAGTGCTTCACTGTCATCGTGTCGCACTCACAGACCTCATCTCATCTGATGCAGTGCTGCACAGCTTCTATCCTGCTTTATTTATACCGTCTCTTTCCTTTTCTCTGTCTCTGTCTCTGTCTCTCTCTCTCTGTCTCTCTCTCTGTCTCTCTCTCTCTCTCTCTCTCTCTCTCT
>NW_022282822.1:0-6828 GCF_004355925.1 Anarrhichthys ocellatus
GAGTCGCCCCCTGGTGGACACTAGAGAGGATGCAGCTTTAACACATGGATGCATGTTGTACAACCTTCAGCAGACGGTGTTTAGTGATGTTCAGTGAACACAAAGAGCAGCTGGAGAAACAAACATGGGGCCCATTTGTTGTTGTTGAGGGCTGAGAGTCGGATCTCTGGGATCATAAACAGGTAATCCTGCAGCTATAAACCTCTCCTGCTGTGTGTTCTCTCTGCCTCCCCCTCTCTGCTTACCTCTCCCTCCCTTTTGTTTAACTGTTTCTCTTTGATTAGTTGTGTTTTTGCGTTGTTCTCCTCTCTTATGCCTCTTTCTGTTTCTCTTCCAATATTCATGTTTCTTATACTTTATACTTACTTGATCGTTTATCGATATGCACAAATTCCTTTGAATGTGCAATAAATCTGTTTCTGATTTGACTTGTTAGCAAGCAGAATGTGAGCAGACACATTAACGTTTGGGCGACGTGTTCATTTCTATTGTTTGCTTTGTTTTTTATAGATTCAACAAATCTGTTCCTTACAGTAATCTAAACATCCAGACATCTATTCTGACGTAAATCAATTCTCAAGTAGATTCAACAGATTCTATAAACCTTGACTCAAGAATCTGAACGTGTTGCTGCTCATTTTAAAAACCTAATGACAACAATGACTTTAAAAACAGAATCACTGTCAAGGATTTCTTCTCCAACGTAAATTAAATCTCATTCTGTTCCACTTTGTTCTGTTGCTCTGTTGCTCTGCAGGAGCTTTCTGTTCGGTTTGTCTGTTTGTCAGGATTACTGAAAATCTACCGGCCGGATTCTCGTGAAACTTGGTGGAAGATTGTAAAACAGGAAAAGGAGGAAACCATTACATTTTGGAGCTGATCCAAACCATGGGGAGGAGGCAAAAAATGATTTACCACTTTTATATTAACATCACGAGAGAGGGCGGGCCTTGATGGAGGTCTGTGTGATTGGTCAGGAGGTCGTGATTGGTCGTGATCGGTCAGGAGGTCGTGATCGGTCAGGAGGTCGTGATTGGTCGCGATTGGTCAGGAGGTTGTGATTGGTCGTGATCGGTCAGGAGGTCGTGATCGGTCAGGAGGTTGTGATTGGTCGTGATCGGTCAGGAGGTCGTGATTGGTCAGGAGGTCGTGATCGGTCAGGAGGTCGTGATCGGTCAGGAGGTCGTGATCGGTCAGGAGGTTGTGATTGGTCGTGATCGGTCAGGAGGTCGTGATCGGTCAGGAGGTCGTGATCGGTCAGGAGGTCGTGATTGGTCAGTATTTTAAGGCAGGTTGAACTTTATACACTTTGCTGTCAGGACATCCTGTCGTTGTTATCAGTAGAAATAAAACTCACCCATAGCTGGTCGTCGTGGCCCGGTGGACTCTTCTTGATGAAGGCTCCGTAGTAGGTGGCTATGTTTCTGTGGTGGGAGTACTTCTTCAGCATGTTGATTTCCAGCTTAATCTCCTCCTCTTCGTCCTATCAGAGCGAGAAAGACTCGTTAATACACTCTCACTACCTGCGAGATGACGAGGAAGCAATAAAACTAATAAATGAAGTCTATTTCTTCCTGGTCGGGTTGTTTAAACTGGAGACACGGGGTGTAAAACCGAGCCGTTATTGAGAGTGACACCTTGTTTCTTTTTCTGAATCCTTTATTGCTTCTTGTAGATGTTGTGTCGTTAGCGGTTTCAAATGGTGACCTTATTATAAAAGACATTTAATCTGTGTGTTTAAAGGTTTGTCCCTCCTCTTAGTGGGACACTTTGAGTCATAAAGACAGAAAACATGTCAAAACAAAACCAGCTTGTAACATTAAGAGTAAACAATAGCTTGGAGCTCTTTCTCTGTTTCATGTATGAAAGACGTGCTGAAGAGCCCAGGAGAATAAAACGGATATCACTCCAACAAACATGCAGAAGCAGCCTGAACATGAAGAAAGATAACGGAGCCCAACAACACCAGCGTCTCACCCGCTCAGGATATTACAGCACCGACTCGGACACATAACAAGATCGAGCGATTATTTTCCCAATCACCGACGCGTCGCTGAGGCGCCGTGACATTTATTTGCGAGCGCTTTGCATCAGTCAAGACCGAGCGTCTGATCCCGCGGGCGGAACCGGGGCTGACGTCACACGACATTTTCACTGTTATTACGTTATTACGGCTCGATAAGCGGCAGCAGCAGCCTCCTGTGTCCACAGACGGAGAGCTGAGAGGAGCTCAGAGGGAAACCGTTTGGCTTTTCATTTTGAAGCTCTTAACCTGTTGATGGCGCTACAAGAAAAGTCAGAGGAACACCAACAAAATTCATTCTGAGGGGGAATTTTAATGAAATTTCTGCCAATTCACCCAACAAACATTTCACTCAAAACTACAAGAGTCGACCTCACGTGGCGCTAGAGGAAAGGTCAGAAGGATACATCCTCTGGAGACCACAAATCAAAAAAGATGTCATGGCAATCCATCTAATAGGTGTGCAGATACTTTAGTCCAATCAACCAAGAGAGAGCTGCAGAAAAGAGTCGTGAAACCCAGAAATGAGTCAGCATTTTCACACTTTGTGGAGGAAACCAGTGATGCTAACTTCCTGTTGGACTATAACAGCAAACTTTATCTTATTCACCCTTTCTTGAACCGTCTCTATGTCGTCTACGCCGTCAACAAACAGCAGCGGCTAAAAACTAACTCTGGACCAATCACAAAGCTCCGTGCTGAGGAAGAGGACAAGCCAAAAAGAAGAGACTGTATCATGCAATGGGACTAAAGACTGTTACATCAGAATGTTAACAACAGAACTCAAAGCGGAGCAAAGTTATATAAGACGAGTATGTTCACTGTAAGAGGCTCATTAACTATTTGATTTAATGCAACTAATAAACATTCATCACTACAGGTAGCTACCTCATTCTGTGGACAGACTACCAGGATTTAAAACACACACACACACACACACACACACACACACACACACACACACACACACTCCTCTTATCGAGATCTGCAGCTGCAGAATAAACAGATGACCGGCGGCCAAAGACTCTGCTGACATTTCTGCGTCTGGTCCAGAGGTTAAAGGACAATTCAGCCAAACTTCAGCATTTAAAGATGTAAGAATAATTCTGTATATATAAATATATATTTAGAAACCACCTGCAGCTCAGGTTCATAATCTCTTAAACACAGAACACCCAGTAAACCAGATGTTTGGCTAACTGACAACTGAACAATTATTTAAGAAGCAGCTATCTATATGCTGTCAGTCATTTGGAGAGTATTCTTTAAGTGGTGGAGGTCATGTTTTGTTCGAACTATTTGTTGCACTTTAAATGGAGAGATATGTCTTGAAGTGTGGTTGTAGTTCTTCTTCATGAGAGTTTTACCGAGATGGAGTTTGGAGAAACGGACAGAAGTAACGGGACGGGAGCAAAGCAACAGGAAACTGCAGCTTTTCACATCAGTAACATCTTTAAACTGTTGTGACTGTGACAGAAGTGAAAGTCGTTCCTGCTGTTTCCTGCAGTGTTCAGTTTATTCACGCTGTTTGTTTTCTCCTGAGATGTTTTAAGCAGCAGGTTGTCATCAGAGGACATCGCCACATGCAAGAACCACAGAAAGATCTTCATTTACTTTAATCTGCGGAGGCTGTTCACCAGCAGGAGCTCTGACTGATGATGAGGTCGGTCGGTCAGCAGATCCCTTTGAGTCACAGTCAGTCATTTAACCAGGACGACAGCCAACCAATGAGCCGCCGGTCCTTCTGTTGATCCAGCCAGTCACCCAGCAGGTGAGCCGGCCGACCGGTCAATCATCCAGTCAGTGAGAGTGTTCAACGATGTTTCACTGAGACATTTACAGAACAGAACATCCCATCATCTTCATCGCCATAATCTCTGTTAAATCACATCATAAAACACATTTTACAGACTGGCTTCTCATGTGATGTCGTCGCTTTTCTGTTTTATTTTATTTTATTTATTTTATTTTATTTTATTTATCTTTATTTTATTTCTTAGTTTATCTTATGGTATCGACTGTCTCACTGATCTTTCTGTTATTGTTATTATTTCTTTGTTTTTGCTGCTTTTGTCTGTCAAAGCACTTTGTAAACTCTGTTAAAGGTGTGATATAAATAAAGTTATTATTATTATTATCAAATCGTCGGTCATGTGAAACGTTTTTGGAACGAGAATTACAGCCGCTGAGGACAGACAGGTGGAGCTTCTTACACATTATTCACTAAAAATAAAATCTTTAAGGAGAGAAGTATGAACTCAATGGACAAAATATAATAAAGTTATGTTTTATTAATACGCTCAGTGAAGATCAAACTTACACCCTCATGAAACACTGAATACACTCAGAAGAAAACAGACACGATGTGAAGTCACATGATCGTTATAAGCACAAACATGACGTCTGCTCGACTGTAACTGAAACTCCTCCAGCTCATCACTCACAACAGCATAAGAGGTCAAATATTAACGACACTTAAGGTCAAATTAATGTTTTCTTTCCACTAGTCTGAAAAATAGACTAAAAGCTCTAAACTGACTTTTTTTAATTTGATAAAATAACTAAAATGAATCGGTGTTAAAGTTTCTTTTAAACTATGAACAAGTGTATTTAGTCTCTCTCCCCTCATCACCTCAGAGCTCTGTTGGTCCTCCCCTCTCTCGTTGTTAAATATATATTAGTTCTAAAACAAGGCGTCCATCCCTGAGGCTCCTCATCATCGTTCCTGGGCATTAAAATGGCCGGGAATGGCCGGGAATGGCCGGGAATGGCCGGGAATGGCCGGGAATGCCCCCCCCCCCCCCCCTCCCTCCCTGGGGGAGCAGACGACCACAAAGTGGAGGCATAATGGAAAATGGAAGCTGAGGAGGAGGAGGGAGGTGGACACGTCTTTAACAGGCGATGTTTTAAACACTCGGCCCCTCCGGGTTCATGGTCTCCTGTCAGAGACGTGTCCTCGTGTTATTGTAGATCTAATCTCTCTGGTGTTGTTCGGGGTGAACGGTGGAAACCTCATCACCAAGATGACAAAAACAGGAACTCACAGAATACCAAGAATAATTTCCTGAGTCAAAACATCCAAGAAGACAAAATGAAAAGTGACTGTGAGGCTACAACAACCTCAACAACACACATTATTTACTAAGTTTACTAACTTTACATCCACACACACATTTTCACATCGTGGTCTGAGATGCGAGTCGATGACCAGAAATATAAACTGTATAATATCACAATATATGTGGCTGGACAGAAACAACAGAAAACACCACGCCTTCAACACCTCACACACTTTTCACTTTCACACCTTCTGATTGGACGGGGAGCAGCAGGAGGAGGGTGGGAGGTGTGAGAGAGTTGGTATCTGGTGTTTTGGTATCTGATAAGCTTTTAAAACGTATTAATCTGCCACTTTGTTAAAAATAAAAAAAAGAGTATTTTTAGGATTTAATGCAGTATTCAAAACAAAATATCTGGATGCTCAAGTGTATCGATATCTTCACACTTTGAAAAATCTCAAACTATTTAAGATTTTAGTTTATTCTTTACATTGTGAATCTAGTGCTCGTGAGTTATTAATCTTACAGTGAACAGAAGATGTAATCTAAACAGACAGATTCATTCATATCATGACGAGTCTGTCGTTAATGTTAAGCATCATTTAAAAACACGTCTTTTCTTTTATGTATTTAAACACTTTTATGTCCATACATTTGTAAATATCTGTCATTTTAAACGTAAAATGTTTTCCAGTTTTTATTCGTCTGTTGAAATGTTTTAATTACGCTTAACATGTAAGTGCAGACAGCATGCGCTGTAAAAAGGTTTTCTGTTTTTATATATATATATATATATTATATGTAGCACTTTGAGCTACAGTCTGTATGAAATGTGCCGTATAAATAAAGATTATTATGTTATTATATTATTATTAAGTGATAAAATGAGTAAAAAGCTCACTGCACGTCCCCCTCTCCCTCCTCAGCCTCTCTCTCCTCTGCATGTGGAACAGGAAGTGGTATGTGGGTCAGAGCATATATGCCAAGACGTGCACACACAGACACACTCACACACACACACGATTAAACTTCATTGGTGTGTGTGTGCACGTGAAGATCTCCGGCGTCTCCAATGCAAACAGCTTCCTCTCCTCCTCCTCTTGGTGAGCGTGCAGACTAACTGTTTATTTTAGAAACCGGCTGAAGCGTGAGGACCAGAGATCACTCTCAACATCTAAAAGATGTCTTGAATATTCCCAACATGTGCGTTTCTCTTCAGTGATTCAGCTCGTGTGAATACATAAACAAATTCCCATCAAATGTCCTCTCTTTAATCTCTACAGGTGGGAGTGGAGATTTTAGCATGATGGTAAAAAATCCTCTGAACCCCAAAAGCCCGCCAGCGGGTTTGAAAAGCACGTTTTATTCCTTTAAAAAACACCAAATGACCGTTAGTCACAGCCGGGAGCTGTAAAAACAGAAATTATCGTCAGATTTTCATCTTTCCGACGGTCTTTGAACCGGTCATGTGTGACCAACACAGATAAATAGAAACAGACAGACAGACAGACAGACAGGTCTTCAGTGTAACTCTTGACCCAGATTAAAGTCTGGAGGATCCGCTGGTTCCTCTTTCATTGAGACGTCTGGACAGGAAACGCTCAACTGACCTCAAATATGTTTGTGAATATTTCTCCTGTTGTCTCACCGACTTATTCATTTAATGATGAGCAATAAAAACCAGTGAGACGTCTGCGTGTTTACACACACACACACACACACACACACACACACACACACACACAC
>NW_022282823.1:0-6714 GCF_004355925.1 Anarrhichthys ocellatus
TCACTCCTCCTCAGTCCAGATATGGTCACTTCCTGTTCACTGGTTGTAAAAAAAACAACATGGCGTCAGCGAAATCTCTGAACTCGAGGCTTCAAAACGTCCATGACTACGTTCAATTCTTATATACAGTCTGTGGTTTGACTCATCAACCGGCCCACAGAAAATGGTCTCAATCAATATTTAATTCTACGTCACTACCTCTGATTGTTGCATAGATGCGTAGATGTGTTTCATTTGTTTTGTCCACCATGACAAAGGATCCTAATTGACTTTCTATTGGCGTTGTTTTCATCCTGAGCGACACATTTTTTTATTCTATTCTATATTATATTTATGTTTCTCTATTTTTCCAATACTTGCTTTTTTGTGTTCATTTCCTACTGAGTTTGTGTAACGCATCAATAAACCAAAGCACATTCCTTTTACTGTAGAAGTCTTTAAGGTTTGGGCCGAGGTCAACATATGAAGAGGCAGCAGAGTTAAATGATTTATTGATCAAATAAACTTAAAGTCAGAGTGAAACAGGAAGCAGATACAAAAACCAGGAACGCCGAGCACTGATTGGAAGGTCAGGTGACTACAGGTGAAACTAATCAGGGACGGACAGACCATCAAAACTGGCAGACAGGAAGTGATGCAGCAAAATAACACAGGAAGCAATAAACAACAACAAACTGCACTGATATAAATAAATTAAGCAAAGAAACACTATTCTGACATCTATATGAAAATCTGCTGGTTAATAAACCAGATTCAGAGAAAATACCATCAATTATCAACAATTCAGTTTGGTTGGTTGGATATAAAATGTAACTTGTTTGTAAAATCCAGTTTTGAACTGAATTTACATTTTGGGTATTTATGTTTTTAGACATTTTAGCTTTTATTTTGACAGTAAATTACAGGAGATCATCTTTATTTGATTTTCATTTATCATTGAAACATACATTTCTAGATACAAAATGATGAAATATGTGAGGATATAAAAGAAAAACACTGATCCTCAGAGACTGAATGTCACCAATAACTACAGCTAAGATTACGTCCTTCTTTAAGACACCTGAGCTTTATTGCACGCTGGTAAAACAAGATTACTGAGCCTTCAGTGCATCACCTACAAACACACCGTGAACAACACAATTACTCGTACGGGTTATTTTTAAAACCCGGGCTGCACCGGGTCATTAAACTGGAGCCCTGAGCGCACGAGCAAAATAGAAAACGATTGCCTCATCGGCGTGAGATAATTAATATTAAGGGCTTTCAGCCCGAGCTGCTCAGCTGGCTCGAGGTCTGTGACATGGAAAATGTAAGACTCAGATGAGCGTTACGTAACCTAATTGTTTAGCCCTCGGAGAAAGAGCGCTTATCTTTGAGGACGGAAAGCGTCGCGAGGGGCCCCCGAACTAATCAAATATATGTAAACTCTCTGCTGAGAATGCTAATTAATGCCTCTCGGTGGTACAGCCCTCCGCTAACGGCTAATCATCCAGAGCGGAAGGTCGGCTTTTCTACTTGAGCTTCACACACACACACTTACACTTCCCATTATCTTATGTTCTCATTGCACAGCTACTGTCTTCCTCAGTTGCTCTGCTTCCAGTGCAGCTTGTTTTAAGTAGAGCTTTTATCCAATCAGATCTCACCTCTGTGTCTCTAGGTAAGAACAGAGGCAGAGGCCTGCAGACTCACAAGTGAATCCATGTGCAGGTTAAGTGAATGGGGACGATGTTGTTGATTGTCATAGTGTTCAACCAATCAGATCTTTAGTTTGACATGTTGGGCGTATTCTTTGACGTGTCAGAGCCTGCTAGCCGGCCTATAATGACGTCAGCGTTACATGCTGCTCAGTGTCCAGGTGCAGCTCTGCTGCGAGGTACAGAGTGCGCTGTGATTGGTCAGTGGGTGAGCACGTGACTGTGGTGAAATGAAACTTAACAGCAGAGGCTGATGGGTAGTGAATCACATCACGTGATGCAGCTCAGCCAATCAAATATTGGCATTCTGACCCAAGTGAGAAGTACCACACACCATGACACAGGGGGCTGAGACGAGGAAAGACACTGCAGAGCAGTACATTCAAGTTGTGAAAGTAAAATCCTATGATAATCTCTTTAGGTCGTGGCTAGTCATTAAGGAATGAATGTGAATCCCACAGCCAGACCAGCTGACAACATTATACTTTCCTGAAATCAGGCTTTTGCATTTTCTAAATGCTCTAGCATTATTCAAACGACTCGTACCGACCGGTTTAATACGAAGACGTACATAGTTACAGCCTTAAAAATGAATAATAGCTGTGGCGCCATCATGTGGTTATAAGGTGGTATTTCAGCTGCAGGACAGCAGTGAAGGCCCAGGTATAACATGCACGGCCCGCCACTGGGTTACAGTAACACGTTTACATTTCTGGTGGTTACATGAATACATGTAATGGGAACAACTTAGGTTTCGGAAAATATCGTAATACACTTAGTTGGGTTCAGGAAAAGATCGTAAAAAGTCTTGGTTACGTTTAGGCAAAGATCGTAAAAAATACTTCGTTATGTTTAGGAAAATATCGTAAAAATTCTTAGTTAGGTTTATCAAAATATGATAAATACAGATTTAGGTTTAGGAACAGATCGTGAAAGATTTTAAATGAATCGATGCTGTGAATTTACATATGAACTCGTGTCTTTCATTTGCTTTTAATGCCACATTCATAGTGTCTGCCTCTGAACATCCTCCGTGCTTTTGGGAATATAATACAAACATTATACAGTTTGTTCATTAAGTCTCATTAACATTTGGGTAATGTGGTCCACATTGTAACAGAGAACATTATAATTCAAGATTTTACATTTTCTGCAGAATCTAAACCTTACTCATCATAGTGTTGATGATGTCACTGCTGTAAACAGTCTTTAAATCATGAAGCACAGAAAAATGCTGCCTGAACATTTTTAGAGCTGATTATATTTTACTATCGGATGTATTTAAGCTGTTTCGGATCATTTCTGACTTTGTTGCGTCTGCGAGCAGAGAGAGGAAGGAAAAAATGAATCAAACGAGCAGAAAACAAGCAAACAAAGAGGAAACGTTATCTAACCAGAAACCCTGAATGCAACGTTTCCACATGAGCTGCTGATGACATCATTCTGCATCAGCTGCTTTAAGGGAAGCTAGAGAACGGTCTTCTACCACGGGCAGCTCAGTGAGGAAGACGATGAAGAGGAGGGGGATGGTGGTTATGATGATGATGGTGCAAACTCCACGCAGAAGGACCGCTCGGATCGGGCATCGAACCCGGGCCTCTTGACAGTGCTAGCCACTACACCACCGTGCAGCCTTCGCCCTGAGAATGATTTAGTTAATAGTTTAAAATAAATGGCTTCAGGTTTCAGGACCAGATGTTTCCTCCTACACTTACTGAAGTACAAGTTTTGTGGTATTTGTACTTTACTTGAGTATTTTATGCTGCTTTACACTTTTACTATATTACATCTCAGAGGTACATATTGTACTTTTTACTTGATGACTTATGTTATTTTACGTTTACTTAGTTAGCTTTCTTTTTCTCAACCTAACTTAATTGTGTTGTTGCTTAACTAAGTTGTTTTGTGTGAAGAAGGAAGTTTATTTTGAAAAGATTGTATTCACGCAACGAGTGGAAATTGACACGTGTTGCTGGACTTTTGTAGGGAAACGCAATATGAAGAAAAACATTGTGTGAGGATACGTTGTACTTGTAGTTTTATTTATGAATGTATTTAGTTTTAGTGTGAGTTGAGGAGTGTTGGAGGTATTAACCGTAGAGACGTCTCTTGGCTTGAGATACTTAAAGCACCAGAAAAAAAATCACATTTGAAAACTCAACAGAAAGAACATGAGCCGGCTCCTGAAGATAACCCACAGAACTATTTTCTTTTTTCCAAATGTGTTAATTTGAAGAGAAGGAAGACGTCTCTCTCTCCAACACGACACTGATGAATAACACTACAGTGAGAAAATGAGCTTTTTGTAATTTGGGCCAACGGATCCTTTAGATTCTGGAACCAGCAGACAGAGTGAATAACGGCGTCAGATGGAGCTCCTGCATATGGTCACATGGGGATGTTTCAGCGCGCTCGGTATCATGTGGACGTGACGTGTTTACATAATGCAGGAGGCGGTGGGAACTGTCGGTCTGCATGGCTTCACTCTGCAGAAACATGACAGCCGGCGGGGCTCGAGCATCGAGCGGGAGACCGTCTGTCTGACGGATCAGAGGTCAGTGTGGACGTTAAATAATACGTGGGCGTGAAAATACAACAAAAATAAAAGCAAGAGACGGAGCGGTGAAGGTTCATAACTAAAAATGTCACTTGGGAGGTAAAAGACAAGAATTGTAAAAATTCAAAAATACATTTAAAGCAGCTTAATTATGTTTAAAAAAGGGTAAATTACATGCAAGGCTCAATAAGTGCTGTGATGCTAACACTATATGTTGTTAAAATGAATGTTAAAGTGAGAATAAACTCTTTATTTGGCACCATTTTTGTTTGACTCTCATAACAAGCTTTACATGTAACTTATTTATTATGTTCAACTTCCCACACGCTTCACTTCTCAAACCTTAAAGCAACAGTCACCTGCAGCAAGTTCTCATGAACAAAGGAACTGTAGCGTTCTTTTAACAACTAAAGAAGTACATATTTATGTGTTTTTGAACATATCTGCACACATTTTTCATGTGTTTTAATTACTCAAAACTTTCTGTAAGCAGAGTTTAGTAATATTCTTTATTTCTTATATTATAATACAAACAACTGTCTTACTTTGCGCCATAGAGCTCCATTAATAATCAGCAAATGTGGATTAATCCGCCGCTGAAAATAGTCCCCATCAAATGTATTATATCCTCCTGTTTGTCTGATAAAACTACAGAGACCAGCTGTTTCACAAAGATAGAACTTTATTAATCCTCGAGGAAACGTTTGTGCCAGAAAAACGAAGCTTTAAATTGTGATATTTCATAAAAAACGTTTTATTCTTCATGTCTCATTATAAATGTCTCCTCTAATAAAGAGTTCACTTTAACATGAATGTGTTAAACATTAAAGTGTGAAACTATGACGTCATGAGTGATTCATCTGAGACCAACAGTCATGTGACCACAAGGAGGAGACTCTGACTGAACTACAGGAAGTGAACACAGAGAGGAGAGGAGAGAGGAGAGGAGAGAGGAGAGGAGAGAAGAGGAGAGGAGAGGAGAGAGGAGATGAGAGGAGAAGAGGAGAGGAGAGGAGAGAGGAGATGAGAGGAGGAGAGGAGAGGAGAGGAGAGAGGAGATGAGAGGAGGAGAGGAGAGGAGGAGAGGAGAGGCTGGAGACATGTAAACAGTTTAATATATAGAACACGTAGAGCCTCTATTTGTTATTCCCAACATTGTAAACTCTTGTGGACACTTGGGTGTTCCTCAAACTCAAAGGATGCTTCCTTAGTAGGACGCATCCTTCCAAGTCGGGTCCTGCAGAGAATAGAAGACTCCTTTGAACAGCTTACTGTGTGTGTTGGTCTACAGAAGAAATGAAGGTGTTTTTGTCGTATTTAATTTTGCTTTACTTCAGTATGTTAAACGTTTCTAGTTGGAATGTTTAGATGTTGCATCGCTCGAAACAAGAAACACAGATTTAAAAGGTCAATTCTTCAAAACAGTGAAACTAGTGTTGAGGTCAGGTTTGAGGACATGAAGCGTCTTCACTCTGAGAAAGTCTGACACAAATCTACCCAGCATGCATTGTGCAGGCGATCACCGGCTGACCGGTTCTGATCAGGACCGGCTCGTCTCGAACGAGCTTTTTTTACAAACACGATATCTTCTGTGTTCTGACACACGGACACAGAGAACGTGATGTAATACGATGACGTAACGTTTGTGGGTCTGAACCCTCCATCTCAGCTGAACGGATGTGAAGTGACGGACGCCCCCTCAATGAGTTTTGGGAGCTATTTTTAGGGGCTTTAAGAGGGAAAATCCTGTTTCATTATCCACAGACGAGGTGGCACGACTGCGTCATTGCATCTCTCTCTGTCTTCATCTTGTATGTCTTTATTTTTTAGCGGGTGACAGACTACAGAGGCACGTTCGACTCCATGTGCCACATCAGCCATGCATGAACTCACAGATTTGATTGCTCAGTGATAATATTCACCGAACCCCCCGAGATATAAATAGACAATATGTCGAGTGTGTGTGAGTGTGTGTGTGTGTGTGTGTGTGCGTTTTGTAGTAATCAGAGCGGAGCTGCTGCTGCTGTTGGTGGTGGTGTCACGGCACACGAGGAGACGAAGGGGGGGGTCACGTGACTCCAGCCGGCCAATGGCAGCGAGCCGCGCTTGATTGAATTTCATCCGGTCGGCCACCGTTAACTTCCACTAAAGCTTCAGGGCCAAACGGCTGTTGGTGCCGGTCACAGATGTGTGTCAGCGCTGATGTGATGTCGTGTTTGTACAGATGCAATATAACTAAGTACTTTTATTCAAGTACTGTAATACGAGTACAAGTACTTCCATTTTATAACTCTTTATATTTTTACTCTTGTTGTAATTTAATTGTCGCCGTTTTAATTTGTATTCATTTAAACATATTAACATTTTACATAGATACAAAAAATTAGGTTTGTCAGACAATAAAAAATTAAAAAGGGGGCGACTCCTCTGGTTGTATAGAAGTCTATGAGAAAATGACTC
>NW_022282824.1:0-6712 GCF_004355925.1 Anarrhichthys ocellatus
AGCTGGGCAAAATGGGATTTAACCTGAATACTCTTCCTAATGACTGACCTTATTCTCTGTCAGAGGAGAACAACTTGACAGAAACCATATTTGAAGGAAATATCATAAAACCTCCAATTAGTTATTGACATAGTGTTATTGCTGTGATTCGTGTTATCTAATCGTTCAAGTGAGTTTCCAGTCAGTGCTTCCTTGGTTTGATACTGTAAAACCACAGTGTGCTGAAATGAACTATTACCTCAAGGGTGCAGAAGTCATGAAAACAAACATGTCCACTTGTACTGTAAGTAAAGGAGACCACCATGCAGTCTGAGGATGGACACCTCAGCAATGATTTATCAGGAATAATATATAAATAATAACACACTTGTCAGGAGTTATTCCACTTCGGTAGAGCAGTGCACACACCGGAAGAGTTTGAATACACTTGCCTGTCATCTACAGTAGTGATTCTCAACTGGTGGGTCGCGACCCCGTTTTCAGTGGGTCACGGACCTTTGCCTGACAAAAAAAAAAAAGAAAAGTTGTGATTTTATTTTGAAGGGCATTTTTTATGCAGCGTAATTATTCCAGCATTTACGGCACTTGTTCAGCAGTGCAGGAAAAACACCGACTCATGCGTTGTGAATCACATCACGTGATGCAGCTCAGCCAATCAAATATGGGTATTCTGACAAGTTTCCTGACTTGAGTGAGATGTACACACACCTTGACACACGGAGGAGAGATGAGGATATAGAGCAGAGCAGGACTATTGAAGTGTGAGTTGAGTAAGTCAAATCATAGGACGATTTCCAAAAGAGAAAAATGGCCAGAGAGACCAGTCATTAGACTCTGACTGGATAGACTCATAGAGGTGAATTCTTCCAACACTAATTTCTCTTTTTAGAAGATGAGAAAAAATATAATGTGGCTTTTTCACTTCACCCTGAATGAACTGAATTTAAAGCTGCAGGGCAATTCAGTGAAAATAATTTTTCTGCTTGAATAGTTGTCTTTATCGTCAGTAATCACTGGGTAGACACATTCACACGTAACCCCATAGAAGGTTTGACATATTTGGCTCATCTCTACCTAGTGTATATTAAAAATGTCTGTTTTTGTATTTGTTGTAATAAAAGATATTAAGCATGATGACAAACAATTAAACATTGACACATATTGCTGTTGCGAATAATGACCGGCCATATAAATGCATGGTGCACAACGTTTAATGTGTTTACTTTGTCTGATATCATTATGTGTTGACAAATGATTCCAAAATCAATTCCAATGAATGGGAAATTACAGTTTATTGGCTTTTAGCCCTTAAATCTGATACTTGAAAGTTTTCACATTATGTGCAAGGAAAATGCTGAAGTCAACATTATGTTGTAATCTAATAATTTACTCAGCATTGGGGGAGTACCGTCCACACCTGAAGCCTGTCAAGTAAGCGTCACATTTGATGGTGTAGGTGAAATAGAGCACTCCTTTGCTCAGCTGACAGCTTAGAGCGTGAGTTCCTCGCTCGGGGAACACCACACATATACCCACTACGTCATTGTAAAAGACGTCTCTATCCCAGACTTCAAACCTCAACACTTGACCCAGTTCCACGAATCCAAAGTCGTAAATTGCATTCCACACTGGGTCGTTGTCCATCACCGTCTCGGTCTCCTCGTACATGCCGTTGTAGAAGATCTTCACATAGGCGTCTGTTTTCGTGAAGCTGTCTGCCCTCAGACCTGCTCCTCTCTGGATCGCCAGTCTGAGAGTTCCTCTGCCGGCCCGTAGAGGACAGCAGTTATGGTCCAGGTTGGGAGTCGGTGAGCAGTTCCTGACCCAGCTCTATAAATCCTTCACAGCTGTGTGTGTGTATGTTCGCGTGCGTGTGTGGGGGAGGGGGATTATTTTAGCCACGAGAGAAAAGACGCACATTAGTACTATGAGCACTCTTTACGGGAAATGGCTATGTGCATGTGAGCGTACAGTACATGTGTGTCTGTCTATTGGTGACTGTGTGTGTTTTTGTGTCTGAGCCAGCCTGTCTGTGTACTGATAACCTTACCAACGCCATAATAACAATAATAATAACTTTATTTATATAGCACCTTTAAAAACAGAGTTCACAAAGTGCTTTGACAGTCAAAGCAACAAAAACAAGGCAATAATAACAACAGAAAGCTCAGTGAGACCGTTGGATACGTTAAAAATAAACTAAGAAATTAATGAAATAAAATAATCGATAAAAAAAAAAGCGGAAAGCGATGACATCACATAAAAGCCAGTCTGTAAAAATGTGTTTTAAGAGGTGATTTAAAAGAGATTACTGATTCTGCGAGCCTTATGTCCTCAGGCAGCTCGTTCCAAAGCCGAGGGGCCCTGATGGCAAAGACACGGTCACCTTTAGTTTTCAGCCTCGACTTTGGAACAGCCAGAAGGGCCCCACCCGAGGATCTGAGGCTGCGAGCTGGCTCATAGGGGGGTCAACATTTCCTCTATGTATTTTGGGGCCAGACCCATACGTGCTTTAAAAGTGATCAGTAAAATGTTAAAATCAATTCTAAAACGTACAGGGAGCCAGTGGAGAGAGGCCAGATTTGGGGTGATATGATGTCGTCTGTTAAACAGTGAGAAGCCGAGTTGCTGCATTCTGAACTAGTGGGAGGCAAGAGTGTGACTTTTTGTTGATGCCAGAAAGAAGGGAGTTACAGTAATCAAGTCTTGAAAAGATGAATGCATGAATTACCTTTTCCAGGTAAGGTTGAGAGAGCATTCCTTTGATTTTGGCGATGGTTCTAATTTGTAGAAAAAAGGACTGGACAACTTTTGTGACTTGTGGTTTGAAGCTTAAATCTGAATCAAAAACTACTCCTAAGTTTCTGGCAGTGGACTTTATGTTAATGGTCAGGGGCCAATGGCACTTTTAATGGGAGTGATTGGGTTTGGGGGACTAAATATTATGATTTCTGATTTTGAGTTATTGAGTTGAAGAAAATGTTGTGCCATCCAACAGTTGATATCATTAAGACAGTCTAAAAAAGCAGCTAGAGGCTTCTGGGGTCATCAGGTCTCAAGGGAAGGTATATCTGTGTGTCGTCAGCATAGCAATGAAAAGAGACATTGTGACATTGGATGATATGACCAAGTGGGAGCATGTATATGGAAAATAAAATTGAACCTTGCGGTACACCACAGGTAATGTGAGATGTATAGATGAGTAGTTACCTATGGTGACCGAGTGGGTTCTATCTGAAAGGTAAGAATAAAACCAACTAAGTGCAGAGTCCTTGATGCCAACCCAGGTTTTAAGACGGTTGATTAAAAGTTCATGGTCTATTGTGTCAAAGGCTGCACTTAGGTCTAAAAGAATTAAAATGGAGCTCTCCCCTCTGTCGACTGCTAAAAGGAGATCATTGGATACCTTGAAGAGGGCGGTTTCTGTGTTGTGTAAAGCTCTAAAACCTGACTGAAACTTCTCAAAAACGTTATTAAGACACATAAAAGCTAAAAGCTGGGTTGAAACCACTTTTTCTAAAACTTTTGATAAAAACGGAAGTTTAGTATGGGCCTAAAATTGCTAAGTACAGAGGAATCAAGATTGAGTTTCTTTAAAAGAGGTTGGACCACAGCATGTTTAAAAGTAGTTGGAATAGTTCCTGTTGCAAATGAACTGTTGATAATCAATAAAATACTGGGATCAACTGTATTAATAAACTATTTAAGAAATGTAGTTGGTATAGAATCAATACTGCATGTGGTTGATTTCATACGGGATATGATTTCAGCTAAAAGGGACAGCGAAACAGGTTTAAAATTGCTAAAATGACTAGGAATATCCCTACTGACATGTAAAACACGGTCTGGGGGGGTAATTTGTTGCCTGATGTCCACCGAGTCGATTATCTTAAATAGAATTCTCGGATTCGAGTGATTCGCTAAAATGAAGTTGGAGAAGAAGGAATTTCTGGCACCTTTAACTGCCATTTGATAAGTCTTCATTGCATCTTTCCAACTCTCGTAAAATACATGTCGACCTGTTTTTTTCCATTTTCGTTCCTTTCTCCTGCAGTCTCTCTTCAAATCATGGGTAGTTTAATTTAGACAGGGCTGGGGTGTTATATTTGGCTTTTTGTCTTTAAAGGGGGCAACAGAGTGCAGGACAGTCTGACAGGTTTAATCAAAAAGGGAGACCAGCTCCTCTAAATTCAGATGAGGATTAAAAGCAGTTAAAAAAGCCGTGGAAAAATGCTCAGAAAACATGCTCGCAGACAAATTACAAATTAAAAACCCCGCAGCAGACAGGTGAAGTGTGAATTAATGGTTGAGGATGGAATGAAACCACATTGAATGAAACCGCTTTGTGATCAGACACACAGATATCCTTTGTCTCAAAGTTGTCAGGCCTGAGACCACTAAATAAAGGGTGTGACCCTTTGAGTGTGTAGGCTCCTGTATAGCCTGAGTGAGGTTAAAAGAATCCAGAGTATCCATAAAATCTGTGACAAAAGTCTGTAAAAGGCAGCAGACATGTATGTTAAAATCACCTAAAATAAGATTTGTATCATACTTTGATGTAAAATGGGATAGTAGCTCACCACATTCTTGGATAAAAACACTGTTAGGCCTTGGAGGTCTGTAGATTATTAAAACGATCACTGGATTCTTACAGTTCACTATAAAACCAAGATGTTCAAAAGTAAAACAGACATGTTTAATGGAAGTACATTTAAACACTTTTTTTTTTATAGATGACAGCATTAATGTGGCTGGAATGTTTTCTCAGTAAGGTTCGGGAAGATAAGTGTCTCTCTGTGCAAGAGGTTTCATTCAGCGTTGTTTTATTTAGAGGACCAGTATCTGCTTCGGTGCCACGTTTACAGATTTATGCAACCTTGAACGTTTGAGTTCACGTCAGCTGATAGTTTTGCATATTGTATAAACATCAACACTGCGTGGTGTAGATACAATTACAGTCATCATGTGTTTGGATTTAGCTCAAAAGATTTAACTCCATTTATTTAGTTTGCAAGTTTAAAAAAAACTCAGATCTGTTACAATGATGATTATTTTGTTCAAGATAACGCTGACTGAGATATGTGTAAGACATACCAAGCATAAATACAATATAAACATGAAGATATAGATCCGTTAAATTGTTGTACACAACTTTAATTAGTAGTTAAGTGCCGTGCAGAAGAGTTTCATTGACATACATTTATAAATCCTTTCAATTTTAGCAACGTAAAACAAAACATTATATACCAAACATAGAAAATCATTAATCTAATGCTTCTTTTATTCACATATTTTAAAATAAGGCTTCACAAAATGTTAATCAATTATCTGTAAAAAATTATTTTGAAACATTGTAAAAATGTTTCAAAATAATTTAAGGTTTTTAAACGGGGTATACCATGTTGATGTACTACGTGACATTAGGCATCTTGGCCTCATGAGGGCAGTATTGATTCTCCGGCCTTTGGGAAAGCACTTCTGCGTTGAGCTATTTGGTGATTTCAAAGGCACATGGCTCTGGAGTCACATTTGTTAGAGCTAACATAGTATGATGAAGTTTACTTCTGCTAAGTACACATCGTGATAACAGGAAAAAAATGTCTTCCAATAAATGTGTTGTTATATATTTAATATGCATAGCAGTTGTTGAAATGTGAATTACTGATTGGTTTCATATACATTTCAAAAGAATAAGGATAATTAATGCAAAGTCCAACTGATTCAAACTAGACAACATATTCTGCTTCTGTGAGATTCATCATAGTGATTTCTAGTTAAAATCCAAATCTGTCACACCAAAATGAACCTCCATCTCTTGGGGTCAAGTCTTTAAACTATGTGTGGACTCTCAAAAATTAAGGAAGGTCAAAGGCATTCTTTTCACAAACATTTTAAAACCCTTTAATCAGACACTTATTTGTGAAACACTAAAAACATAAACATATGTGCTGGTAAATGTTAAGCTAGAGCTGGGTTACAACCCAACTGAGCGGCACGAGCAGCCGTTCTAAAAAGTGTTTCTTATCTGTGTTTTTTCTCAAGCCTCATCTTGTTGTCTCTCTCCTTCATCACGTTCCACCTCACCACGTATTTCCTCATAGCCGCTAGCTGGCCTCAACCCAGACAGCCTCCTCCTTCTCTTCACCAGGACTACTGCCGCTATGACCACCAGCGCCATCATACCGATCACCCCAAAGGCTACCCCTGCCTTTTCACCACTAGACATCTGATTCATTTCCGGGTTAAGCTTCCGAACCATTTCCTTGATTTCCTCTGGTTTGGCCACTTTCCACGCCTTGGTCTGCCCCACTCTGATCCAGCTCATATCTCCCTCAGTCATGACCATAACTGTATTTGTGGCATGCATGCTGACAAGTGGAGGTTTAGTGAAAGGTGGCAGATGGACCGGAAGCAGCTGCCCACCTGTGAACAGCCCTGACTGGACACAGTAAAGAATTTCACAGCCGTCGCTCACTGTGGTGAGGTGCTGACTGAACTTAGGAGGGCAGCGATGCTGATTTACTGCCAGTGGGTTGTTTGACTGACAACTGAAGAGGCCTCCGAATGGCACTGAGTATCTGCTGCCAATTTCATAGTCGTTGCTCACACAGATCACTTGGCCATCTGAGAGAAACTTTACTGGAATGAAGCTCTGGGGACAACTTTTTGCATTAGTGACGGGGTTTAGGAGGGAGGGGCTGTATATGCCTCC
>NW_022282825.1:0-6712 GCF_004355925.1 Anarrhichthys ocellatus
AGCTGGGCAAAATGGGATTTAACCTGAATACTCTTCCTAATGACTGACCTTATTCTCTGTCAGAGGAGAACAACTTGACAGAAACCATATTTGAAGGAAATATCATAAAACCTCCAATTAGTTATTGACATAGTGTTATTGCTGTGATTCGTGTTATCTAATCGTTCAAGTGAGTTTCCAGTCAGTGCTTCCTTGGTTTGATACTGTAAAACCACAGTGTGCTGAAATGAACTATTACCTCAAGGGTGCAGAAGTCATGAAAACAAACATGTCCACTTGTACTGTAAGTAAAGGAGACCACCATGCAGTCTGAGGATGGACACCTCAGCAATGATTTATCAGGAATAATATATAAATAATAACACACTTGTCAGGAGTTATTCCACTTCGGTAGAGCAGTGCACACACCGGAAGAGTTTGAATACACTTGCCTGTCATCTACAGTAGTGATTCTCAACTGGTGGGTCGCGACCCCGTTTTCAGTGGGTCACGGACCTTTGCCTGACAAAAAAAAAAAAGAAAAGTTGTGATTTTATTTTGAAGGGCATTTTTTATGCAGCGTAATTATTCCAGCATTTACGGCACTTGTTCAGCAGTGCAGGAAAAACACCGACTCATGCGTTGTGAATCACATCACGTGATGCAGCTCAGCCAATCAAATATGGGTATTCTGACAAGTTTCCTGACTTGAGTGAGATGTACACACACCTTGACACACGGAGGAGAGATGAGGATATAGAGCAGAGCAGGACTATTGAAGTGTGAGTTGAGTAAGTCAAATCATAGGACGATTTCCAAAAGAGAAAAATGGCCAGAGAGACCAGTCATTAGACTCTGACTGGATAGACTCATAGAGGTGAATTCTTCCAACACTAATTTCTCTTTTTAGAAGATGAGAAAAAATATAATGTGGCTTTTTCACTTCACCCTGAATGAACTGAATTTAAAGCTGCAGGGCAATTCAGTGAAAATAATTTTTCTGCTTGAATAGTTGTCTTTATCGTCAGTAATCACTGGGTAGACACATTCACACGTAACCCCATAGAAGGTTTGACATATTTGGCTCATCTCTACCTAGTGTATATTAAAAATGTCTGTTTTTGTATTTGTTGTAATAAAAGATATTAAGCATGATGACAAACAATTAAACATTGACACATATTGCTGTTGCGAATAATGACCGGCCATATAAATGCATGGTGCACAACGTTTAATGTGTTTACTTTGTCTGATATCATTATGTGTTGACAAATGATTCCAAAATCAATTCCAATGAATGGGAAATTACAGTTTATTGGCTTTTAGCCCTTAAATCTGATACTTGAAAGTTTTCACATTATGTGCAAGGAAAATGCTGAAGTCAACATTATGTTGTAATCTAATAATTTACTCAGCATTGGGGGAGTACCGTCCACACCTGAAGCCTGTCAAGTAAGCGTCACATTTGATGGTGTAGGTGAAATAGAGCACTCCTTTGCTCAGCTGACAGCTTAGAGCGTGAGTTCCTCGCTCGGGGAACACCACACATATACCCACTACGTCATTGTAAAAGACGTCTCTATCCCAGACTTCAAACCTCAACACTTGACCCAGTTCCACGAATCCAAAGTCGTAAATTGCATTCCACACTGGGTCGTTGTCCATCACCGTCTCGGTCTCCTCGTACATGCCGTTGTAGAAGATCTTCACATAGGCGTCTGTTTTCGTGAAGCTGTCTGCCCTCAGACCTGCTCCTCTCTGGATCGCCAGTCTGAGAGTTCCTCTGCCGGCCCGTAGAGGACAGCAGTTATGGTCCAGGTTGGGAGTCGGTGAGCAGTTCCTGACCCAGCTCTATAAATCCTTCACAGCTGTGTGTGTGTATGTTCGCGTGCGTGTGTGGGGGAGGGGGATTATTTTAGCCACGAGAGAAAAGACGCACATTAGTACTATGAGCACTCTTTACGGGAAATGGCTATGTGCATGTGAGCGTACAGTACATGTGTGTCTGTCTATTGGTGACTGTGTGTGTTTTTGTGTCTGAGCCAGCCTGTCTGTGTACTGATAACCTTACCAACGCCATAATAACAATAATAATAACTTTATTTATATAGCACCTTTAAAAACAGAGTTCACAAAGTGCTTTGACAGTCAAAGCAACAAAAACAAGGCAATAATAACAACAGAAAGCTCAGTGAGACCGTTGGATACGTTAAAAATAAACTAAGAAATTAATGAAATAAAATAATCGATAAAAAAAAAAGCGGAAAGCGATGACATCACATAAAAGCCAGTCTGTAAAAATGTGTTTTAAGAGGTGATTTAAAAGAGATTACTGATTCTGCGAGCCTTATGTCCTCAGGCAGCTCGTTCCAAAGCCGAGGGGCCCTGATGGCAAAGACACGGTCACCTTTAGTTTTCAGCCTCGACTTTGGAACAGCCAGAAGGGCCCCACCCGAGGATCTGAGGCTGCGAGCTGGCTCATAGGGGGGTCAACATTTCCTCTATGTATTTTGGGGCCAGACCCATACGTGCTTTAAAAGTGATCAGTAAAATGTTAAAATCAATTCTAAAACGTACAGGGAGCCAGTGGAGAGAGGCCAGATTTGGGGTGATATGATGTCGTCTGTTAAACAGTGAGAAGCCGAGTTGCTGCATTCTGAACTAGTGGGAGGCAAGAGTGTGACTTTTTGTTGATGCCAGAAAGAAGGGAGTTACAGTAATCAAGTCTTGAAAAGATGAATGCATGAATTACCTTTTCCAGGTAAGGTTGAGAGAGCATTCCTTTGATTTTGGCGATGGTTCTAATTTGTAGAAAAAAGGACTGGACAACTTTTGTGACTTGTGGTTTGAAGCTTAAATCTGAATCAAAAACTACTCCTAAGTTTCTGGCAGTGGACTTTATGTTAATGGTCAGGGGCCAATGGCACTTTTAATGGGAGTGATTGGGTTTGGGGGACTAAATATTATGATTTCTGATTTTGAGTTATTGAGTTGAAGAAAATGTTGTGCCATCCAACAGTTGATATCATTAAGACAGTCTAAAAAAGCAGCTAGAGGCTTCTGGGGTCATCAGGTCTCAAGGGAAGGTATATCTGTGTGTCGTCAGCATAGCAATGAAAAGAGACATTGTGACATTGGATGATATGACCAAGTGGGAGCATGTATATGGAAAATAAAATTGAACCTTGCGGTACACCACAGGTAATGTGAGATGTATAGATGAGTAGTTACCTATGGTGACCGAGTGGGTTCTATCTGAAAGGTAAGAATAAAACCAACTAAGTGCAGAGTCCTTGATGCCAACCCAGGTTTTAAGACGGTTGATTAAAAGTTCATGGTCTATTGTGTCAAAGGCTGCACTTAGGTCTAAAAGAATTAAAATGGAGCTCTCCCCTCTGTCGACTGCTAAAAGGAGATCATTGGATACCTTGAAGAGGGCGGTTTCTGTGTTGTGTAAAGCTCTAAAACCTGACTGAAACTTCTCAAAAACGTTATTAAGACACATAAAAGCTAAAAGCTGGGTTGAAACCACTTTTTCTAAAACTTTTGATAAAAACGGAAGTTTAGTATGGGCCTAAAATTGCTAAGTACAGAGGAATCAAGATTGAGTTTCTTTAAAAGAGGTTGGACCACAGCATGTTTAAAAGTAGTTGGAATAGTTCCTGTTGCAAATGAACTGTTGATAATCAATAAAATACTGGGATCAACTGTATTAATAAACTATTTAAGAAATGTAGTTGGTATAGAATCAATACTGCATGTGGTTGATTTCATACGGGATATGATTTCAGCTAAAAGGGACAGCGAAACAGGTTTAAAATTGCTAAAATGACTAGGAATATCCCTACTGACATGTAAAACACGGTCTGGGGGGGTAATTTGTTGCCTGATGTCCACCGAGTCGATTATCTTAAATAGAATTCTCGGATTCGAGTGATTCGCTAAAATGAAGTTGGAGAAGAAGGAATTTCTGGCACCTTTAACTGCCATTTGATAAGTCTTCATTGCATCTTTCCAACTCTCGTAAAATACATGTCGACCTGTTTTTTTCCATTTTCGTTCCTTTCTCCTGCAGTCTCTCTTCAAATCATGGGTAGTTTAATTTAGACAGGGCTGGGGTGTTATATTTGGCTTTTTGTCTTTAAAGGGGGCAACAGAGTGCAGGACAGTCTGACAGGTTTAATCAAAAAGGGAGACCAGCTCCTCTAAATTCAGATGAGGATTAAAAGCAGTTAAAAAAGCCGTGGAAAAATGCTCAGAAAACATGCTCGCAGACAAATTACAAATTAAAAACCCCGCAGCAGACAGGTGAAGTGTGAATTAATGGTTGAGGATGGAATGAAACCACATTGAATGAAACCGCTTTGTGATCAGACACACAGATATCCTTTGTCTCAAAGTTGTCAGGCCTGAGACCACTAAATAAAGGGTGTGACCCTTTGAGTGTGTAGGCTCCTGTATAGCCTGAGTGAGGTTAAAAGAATCCAGAGTATCCATAAAATCTGTGACAAAAGTCTGTAAAAGGCAGCAGACATGTATGTTAAAATCACCTAAAATAAGATTTGTATCATACTTTGATGTAAAATGGGATAGTAGCTCACCACATTCTTGGATAAAAACACTGTTAGGCCTTGGAGGTCTGTAGATTATTAAAACGATCACTGGATTCTTACAGTTCACTATAAAACCAAGATGTTCAAAAGTAAAACAGACATGTTTAATGGAAGTACATTTAAACACTTTTTTTTTTATAGATGACAGCATTAATGTGGCTGGAATGTTTTCTCAGTAAGGTTCGGGAAGATAAGTGTCTCTCTGTGCAAGAGGTTTCATTCAGCGTTGTTTTATTTAGAGGACCAGTATCTGCTTCGGTGCCACGTTTACAGATTTATGCAACCTTGAACGTTTGAGTTCACGTCAGCTGATAGTTTTGCATATTGTATAAACATCAACACTGCGTGGTGTAGATACAATTACAGTCATCATGTGTTTGGATTTAGCTCAAAAGATTTAACTCCATTTATTTAGTTTGCAAGTTTAAAAAAAACTCAGATCTGTTACAATGATGATTATTTTGTTCAAGATAACGCTGACTGAGATATGTGTAAGACATACCAAGCATAAATACAATATAAACATGAAGATATAGATCCGTTAAATTGTTGTACACAACTTTAATTAGTAGTTAAGTGCCGTGCAGAAGAGTTTCATTGACATACATTTATAAATCCTTTCAATTTTAGCAACGTAAAACAAAACATTATATACCAAACATAGAAAATCATTAATCTAATGCTTCTTTTATTCACATATTTTAAAATAAGGCTTCACAAAATGTTAATCAATTATCTGTAAAAAATTATTTTGAAACATTGTAAAAATGTTTCAAAATAATTTAAGGTTTTTAAACGGGGTATACCATGTTGATGTACTACGTGACATTAGGCATCTTGGCCTCATGAGGGCAGTATTGATTCTCCGGCCTTTGGGAAAGCACTTCTGCGTTGAGCTATTTGGTGATTTCAAAGGCACATGGCTCTGGAGTCACATTTGTTAGAGCTAACATAGTATGATGAAGTTTACTTCTGCTAAGTACACATCGTGATAACAGGAAAAAAATGTCTTCCAATAAATGTGTTGTTATATATTTAATATGCATAGCAGTTGTTGAAATGTGAATTACTGATTGGTTTCATATACATTTCAAAAGAATAAGGATAATTAATGCAAAGTCCAACTGATTCAAACTAGACAACATATTCTGCTTCTGTGAGATTCATCATAGTGATTTCTAGTTAAAATCCAAATCTGTCACACCAAAATGAACCTCCATCTCTTGGGGTCAAGTCTTTAAACTATGTGTGGACTCTCAAAAATTAAGGAAGGTCAAAGGCATTCTTTTCACAAACATTTTAAAACCCTTTAATCAGACACTTATTTGTGAAACACTAAAAACATAAACATATGTGCTGGTAAATGTTAAGCTAGAGCTGGGTTACAACCCAACTGAGCGGCACGAGCAGCCGTTCTAAAAAGTGTTTCTTATCTGTGTTTTTTCTCAAGCCTCATCTTGTTGTCTCTCTCCTTCATCACGTTCCACCTCACCACGTATTTCCTCATAGCCGCTAGCTGGCCTCAACCCAGACAGCCTCCTCCTTCTCTTCACCAGGACTACTGCCGCTATGACCACCAGCGCCATCATACCGATCACCCCAAAGGCTACCCCTGCCTTTTCACCACTAGACATCTGATTCATTTCCGGGTTAAGCTTCCGAACCATTTCCTTGATTTCCTCTGGTTTGGCCACTTTCCACGCCTTGGTCTGCCCCACTCTGATCCAGCTCATATCTCCCTCAGTCATGACCATAACTGTATTTGTGGCATGCATGCTGACAAGTGGAGGTTTAGTGAAAGGTGGCAGATGGACCGGAAGCAGCTGCCCACCTGTGAACAGCCCTGACTGGACACAGTAAAGAATTTCACAGCCGTCGCTCACTGTGGTGAGGTGCTGACTGAACTTAGGAGGGCAGCGATGCTGATTTACTGCCAGTGGGTTGTTTGACTGACAACTGAAGAGGCCTCCGAATGGCACTGAGTATCTGCTGCCAATTTCATAGTCGTTGCTCACACAGATCACTTGGCCATCTGAGAGAAACTTTACTGGAATGAAGCTCTGGGGACAACTTTTTGCATTAGTGACGGGGTTTAGGAGGGAGGGGCTGTATATGCCTCC
>NW_022282826.1:0-3063 GCF_004355925.1 Anarrhichthys ocellatus
ATGATCAGTTCATTAGTTTAACTCGTGGTTATTATTCTACATTCAGTTCAATCCAACATCAGTGATCCCTGCTGTCCTTCATCAGCGCACGCACACACACACACACACACACGCATATACATACACACATGCGCGCGCACACATGCACGCACACACACGCATATACACACACGCGCACACACGCATATACATGCATACACACACACATGCATACACACACACACGCGCACACACACATACATACACACACGCATATACATACACGCACACATACACACACACGCACGCATATACATACACGCACACACACGCATACACACACGCACACACGCATATACATGCACACACGCACACGCATATACACGGACACACACACACGCATATACATACACACACACACACACACACGCGCACACAGCTGAAATGTGTGTGTGAGTCTGAGATGGATTAAGAACTGTTGATCATCTGATGTAATGACTCACGTCTGTTAATTACTCACAGACGTGTGTTTTAATTAGTGATCAGAAACAAGTTAAATGTCACAGAGGAGACGTTTTAGAAGTGATTCAACGTCCTGCTGCAGGCCGAGCTCTTAAAGGGACAGTACTGATGTTTAGAAGTGGAGTTAGATCTATAGATATAGATAGATATAGATATATGTAGACGTCTCACTCCAGAACTAAGAAAGTACTGGTAGCAGATGACTCCTGACCTAATCCATACTCCAGGTTTTACTCATTTAGAACCAGGTTTTTGGGGGAATGCCTCATGCTGTACTTAGAATATCTTCACCTCTTTACCTCGCTGACCGACTCTTTCTCTCTCTTCAAGTCCACCAGACTCTACCGTAGTCATTTCTGTTTGATTTCTGTTTGATTTCTGTTTGTTGATTTTACCAAATTATTTTACAAAATTGAAATTTTTTTAATTAAATGTATTTCTTAGTTGATTGTTATTGCATTGTATGTTTATATTGTATATGTATGTATTTTTTTTAAATTAAAATTAAATGTAATTTATTTCTTAGTCTATTTGTATCGACTGTCTCTCTGAACTTCCTGTTGTTGTTATTGTCTCACTTTTGCTGTTTTGTCTGTCAAAGCACTTTGTAAACTCTGTTTTTAAGGAGCTATAAACAAAGTTATTATTATTATATCTCACATAAATACTAATATATATTTAATAAAGTGTTTTCTTTGTGTGCAGAGACCTCCAGCTGGACGAGTATGTGGATCTGTACTGGAGAGACTACCCGTCATTGATCCGTGGCTTCACTGAGAGCTGCGTCATAGACCAGAGTGAGTCTGATATCACGGTCTCAGGTCAGGAACCGGACTACACGTGACGAGGAAGGCCGCTTCATGTCGGGGGGTCTTTACCTCTGACCCTGTTAGTGTTTGTAGCTACGATGAGAGCTCGTTGAGTGTCTCTTGTTAGCACTGTGCTCTATGCTGCTGTAATCCTGTACATGTCCCCTCTGTGGGACTAGTGGAGGATTATCTTATCATTGTAGCTGCTCCATCAGCACTTAAAGAAACAACGTCATCTAGGCGTAAATACATCAGTTACTGTTGTACCTATGATTCACAAACACAGACGATGATACGTTAGAGGCGTTGTGTGTCTGTGCTTTATGTCCTCACAGTTAACTCTCATTTCTTGGCTCCTTCTCTCCTCAGCTCTGATTGGTCAGATGCAGCGTCCGTCCTTCCTGAGGGCGGAGCCTCCCTGTGTGCTCAGCTGGCTCAGCGGCTGCCTGAGAGGAGAGGAGAGCCCGCCTTTCCCCTGCCTGCCCGGCATCTGTACGAGGACCAGGCTGCTGGTTCTGGTACCAGCTGAAGTCTTAATGTTTCTCTGATCACTTCCTTTAACGTGTGACCAAGAACCGAGTTCATCTGGAGATCAGACACAGCGTGCAGAGTGGAACAGAACAGAGTACTGGCCTGACATGGTCACGACTCTTTAAGTCTCTGTCTTTTGTTTCTCTTGATTTGATAGTTTAGAGACGGACAGAATAGAAAGGTAGAAACAAAAGGAAACGGTTACATGCTTTGTGTCTTCAGTAGAAAGACAACATTTAGTATTGTTGTTGTTTTACTGACTTCAGAGCGTTAACATGATTTGTGGGACGGTGGTCTGGATCCTTGTAGACCAGCTGCTAAGATCAAACACCAAAGAGATCTGAATCTGTGAATATGGATCAATGATCTGACATTAGTATCGGTGGTAGAAACACGTGATCAGGATCTCACAGTTATAGTTGCTCCCTTTCTTCTTCTGTGCTGATCCGGGACTCTTCTGCTCCGTTGCTCCTCTGGATGAGCTTAGTGAAGAGCGGTTTAAAGCTCCGCGCTGACGTTCTGTTCTGGACTTTGATGAGCTTCTGTCTATTTAAAACGTTGATCCTCCAGCTGCCTTCAGATCGGAGGCAGTGAGGGTGAAGAGTTCAGCTCTGATTGACACGCAGGCCAACCATTTATTTCTGTAGCATGTCGGATTATTTCTCTGAACATAAAGAGCAATTATACCCGGGGGTGTTGTTTCTCTGGAGGATGACGGAGGTGATGACGACTGTACATGTGGACAGAGAGTACAGAATGTAGCAGAAGAGTCGTAAACAAGCTGAAGGCATCACATGTTGGGTTGATGAGACGCTTCACATTAAATCACAACATAGTTCACCTTCTCTGTGCATGTGAAATAAACAAATGCGCGTGTATGAATATATATATATATATATATATGAACATGGATGAATATGTGTCGTAAATGTTTTGCAGCTGTAGAAATCTTCTGCTCCACAGATAGAAACGAGTGAAGCTGATGATCTCTGTGTTTGTTCCTCAGAGTTTTGCTCTCTACATCGTCGGAGATGAAAACGCAACTTCAACATCAGTATCAAAGTACCTGGTGAAGCTCTCTGCAGGTGTGTGTGTGTGTGTGTGTGTGTGTGTGTGTGTGTGTGTGTGTGTGTGTGTGTGTGTGTGTGTGTGTGTGTGTGTGTGTGTGTGTGTGTGTGCGTGCGTGCGTGCGTGCGTGCGTGCGTGCGTGCGTGCGTGCGTG
>NW_022282826.1:3073-6710 GCF_004355925.1 Anarrhichthys ocellatus
CGTGCGTGCGTGCGTGCGTGCGTGCGTGCGTGCGTGCGTGCGTGCGTACGTACGTACGTACGTACGTATGTATGTATACATACGGGGGCGACCGTGGCTCACTGGCTTAAGAGGGTTGTCTGGTAACCGCAGGGTCAACGGTTCAATCCTCGACTGGGACGTGTCGTAGTGTCCCTGAGCAAGACACTGACAATGACAGGCACTCCCCGGGTGCCTGTTTTTATTATTAAGGGGGAAAAAAATCCAAACCTACATGGCCCTGTGTGAAAAAGTGATTGCCCCCCCTGTTAAAACATAAATTAACTGTGGTTTATCACATCTTTGGAAAGCTGAGTTCAATTTCTCTAGCCACACCCAGGCCTGATTACTGCCACACCTGTTCTCAATCAAGAAATCACTTAAATAGGACCTGCCTGACAAAGTGAGGTAGACCAAAAGATCCTCAAAAGCTAGACATCATGCTGCGATCCAAAGAAATTCAGGAACAAATGAGAAACAAAGTAATTGAGATCTATCAGTCTGGAAAAGGTTACAAAGCCATTTCTAAAGCTTTGGGACTCCAGCGAACCACAGTGAGAGCCATTATCCACAAATGGCGAAAACATGGAACAGTGGTGAACCTTCCCAGGAGTGGCCGGCCGACCAAAATTACCCCAAGAGCGCAGCGACGACTCATCCAAGAGGTCACAAAAGACCCCAGAACAACATCCAAAGAACTGCAGGCCTCACTTGCCTCAATTAAGGTCAGTGTTCATGACTCCATAAGAAAGAGACTGGGCAAAAATGGCCTGCATGGCAGAGTTCCAAGACGAAAACCACTGCTGAGCAAAAAGAACATAAATGCTCGTCTCAGTTTTGCCAGAAAACATCTTGATGATCCCCAAGACTTTTGGGGAAATACTCTGTGGACTGACGAGACAAAAGTTGAACTTTTTGGAAGGTGTATGTCCCATTACATCTGGCGTAAAAGTAACACGGCATTTCAGAAAAGGAACATCATACCAACAGTAAAATATGGTGGTGGTAGTGTGATGGTCTGGGGCTGTTTTGCTGCTTCAGGACCTGGAAGACTTGCTGTGGTAAATGGAACCATGAATTCTGCTGTCTACCAAAAAATCCTGAAGGAGAATATCCGGCCATCTGTTCGTGACCTCAAGCTGAAGCGCACTTGGGTTCTGCAGCAGGACAATGATCCAAAACACACCAGCAAGTCCACCTCTGAATGGCTTAAGAAAAACAAAATGAAGACTTTGGAGTGGCCTAGTCAAAGTCCCGACCTGAATCCGATTGAGATGCTGTGGCATGACCTTAAAAAGGCGGTTCATGCTCGAAAACCCTCCAATGTGGCTGAATTACAACAATTCTGCAAAGATGAGTGGGCCAAAATTCCTCTACAGCGCTGTAAAAGACTCATTGCCAGTTATCGCAAACGCTTGATTGCAGTTGTTGCTGCTAAGGGTGGCCCAACCAGTTATTAGGTTTAGGGGGCAATCACTTTTTCACACAGGGCCATGTAGGTTTGGATTTTTTTTCCCCCTTAATAATAAAAACCTTCATTTAAAAACTGCATTTTGTGTTTACTTGTGTTATCTTTGTCTAATATTTAAATTTGTTTGATGATCTGAAACATTTAAGTGTGACAAACATGCAACAAAATAAGAAATCAGGAAGGGGGCAAACACTTTTTCACACAACTGTATATATATATATATATATATATATATATATATAAAATATTTTTTCTTGGGTGTTTTGCTTGAACCAAATCCTGTAATTTCCAATTTATCTATATTCTGGAGCATGTTACATCTAATGCTGTGATCTTGGTAAAAATGTATCTAATCATTTGTTCATTCATGTTTGAAAACTTTAAACCACATTTTTATTATGATATAAATATGCAGAAAGACAATAAACAATAGTGTTGAATGTGTCACAGCATGTGTCCGTTTCTGTTCATCTGTAACCATAGAAATAAAATATATGTTTACCTGGGATAGTAGGCCGCGTAGTTCATGTATAGCTGAGCTGAGGCGGGGTAGTAGGCATGTCCTGGTGGTAAGGGTCGTGGCGCCAGCAACATCTGACCAACGGGAGGGTAGAGGGCAGCAGCTGCCTCTGCAGACATGACAGGTGGAGCAGGGGCGAAGGAGTAGGATGGTGGAGATAAACCTGGAGAAGAGAGGACAGAAGGAAAGACAAAATACTTACAAAAAGACAAAACCTAACAGACATAGAGAGTCATGATGGTGAAGTGTGGTCATTGTTTGTTTCTGACAGAGGCGCTCATGCAAATGTACAAACAATGACCATCATTACTCAGCACCCGTGTCTGCCTGACATGTTCTTCTCAAGAATCATAAAAACGTCTCATCATGTCCTCACTACCAACCAAACATGTCTTGCTTTGAATCCCTGTGTTGTATACTTTCCCTCGTGTTATTATCTGATCATTTCATATCAAAACAATTGACAAACATTAGTCCTCTTTTGGAAAATGAGGGGAGCGCACCAGTGCACATTTATGGTGAAGGACTACAGACACGGAGAACAAAGCACATTTCTACGCACCAACGTTCAGCTCTGCCCACCTTCCCAACAGCTCCACTGATTGGACAAGCACAGGCACACCTGTGGTGCGCCGGTCTGCTGAGGCCAAATCCCACAACCACCACTACCAATCTGATAAGGCCGGAGAGTTGTAAGCCGTTTTGACATATTATAGACTAGTTGTCTTGCTTACACTTTTCCAACCCTATTAGAACTTTATGACCAAGCAGTGGTAAAGTGGAAAAATTAAGAATGAGTCCCAAACATGCCGCTGACAATCAACTACAATCAGAATGTGTGAACACAGGTGAAAGGGTAGAATAAACAGTTAACATGTGGGGTTTCTCAGTGCATGCAGATGGGTAATTGAAATCACAATAAATTACAAAGAGGTACCACACACACACACACACACACACACACACACACGCGCACCTGGTCAGATCAGATGTCCCCTCCCTCCCACAGTACTAGATTGGAGAAAACCCAGAAACCCTGCCCCTCACGGCAGGAGCCCACCTACCCTGCAGTCCCGAAGCACCCCCAGCTCCCAGCAGCACTTACGTCTGGACTTACATGGCGGCGGACTGAGCCCTGTCCCATTCCTGCTCCGGATGTGTGCATGTGTATGTGTGTGTGAGAGCGAGCCTCCCATCAGCACCAGGCCCATCTCCTCTGTGCTGCAGGGGAACACCTCCACGTAGCGGCTGTTGGCCCCGCGCTGGCTGGACATGACATGCTTGTGGAGCTGCTGTGAGGCCTGAATAGCCCGCTCTGCTGAGGTCAGCTGGATGAAGCAGTCACCTGATGGACGAGCCTGGAAACAGAGACAGTGAGAAATTACTCTGCAGCTTTGTGTCAGAAAGCATGCAAGTCCATGGGTGTGTCAGTGCGGTTATTGCCTGTACCTGCTGGTTGAGGACCATGTGCACGCCATGTGGTCTGATATCGTGCGTAAACTCGCCCAGGAAGGTGAGAATGTCCTCTATGCTCGCTGTGTATGGCAGCCCCCTCAGCCTCAGGCAGTCCCGCATACTACCAGGAGGGGGCAGGAGAGACAATTGGGGCAGCATTGACACCAGGGGGG
>NW_022282827.1:0-6709 GCF_004355925.1 Anarrhichthys ocellatus
GAATACAGCTGCGTCAGTGAGGTGGTATTAAAGGGATAGTTCACAACCTTTTATTATGAGGATGTCCAGTCAGTGCTGCTGGAGAACTACATTCCCCAGCATGCACTGTACTGAGAGAGAAAGCTGAGCTCTGCTGCTGTGCCTACAAACAAACACTAAACACTGAACAAGCAGAGTAGAGAATCAGCTGAAGGACCTGAAGCAGTTAGAAGATGTTTTATTAACAGAACGTGACTAATGTGAGAGTCACGGAGGGTTTAGATTGTGTGATACAGATACCTGAAATAATCACTTCTGTTAGTGAGACTTTTACAACTACTACTGGAAAATATAGAAATGTAAGTAAGGAAACCTCTCAGTGAATACGCAGCCATGATGATGATGAACACTCTTTTAGAGTGTTTTGGATCCTTTGGTGCGGCCGGTTCCTGCATGAAGCTCTCCGTTTATTGGTACAAACCAGCGTTCATCTCTTCTCGCTTCTAACCAGAGTGAGCTCATCTCAGACGCTGAAGCGTGCTCCACTCACAGCACACTCGTACTGTACAGCTCGTCCTCTCCACATATTTATTTTTTACTTTTTTTTTAATGTCATGAGCCAACTGTGAAAAGAAGAGCTGGAGCACATACTGTGTCCGTCAGCCGTGTGTGTTTTTTAAGTTATTAAGTTATTTGTCTGAAGTATTGCTTTCAGCGAGCTATGCAGTAACAGTCGTAGGATTTATTTATTACAAGAAGCTCGTGCTGAGGCTTGTTTCCACTGCTTGTGGCCGATGAATGGACGCTTTGAGAACGCTCTTTCTTCCAGCGTAAGAAGGGTTAATAACATCTGGACGCCTGTATAGTGGAACCATTTTAACATGTAGGTTGTTCTTACCAGATTATGAACGTTTTAAAAAGAGGGCACCGGGTCCGTTTATTACCAGAAACTACACAAACGATGTTTCATTCACAGGTTTTTCATTTCTTAAATACAAAGTTTTACATTTAAATTCTCGTTTCTTTGCCTCTGATCTCCACAGTGTTCACTGTGCTCCCGGTAGACTTCTTAGACTGTGAACGAGAAGTGGTTTGTTTCACTGTGGAAAGGGTTAAACAGCAAGAGATGTTCATTAGCGCTGCAATTAATAAGTATTATTCTCTTCATCATCAAAGAAATTAACTTAATCGACTCATTGTTGCAGTTATTGAACAAACTTTTAGCTTTTTCTAAGATCAGAAACCTGCTCAGCAGAAGATAACGAGAAACACTTTGTTTCTGCTTTCAAACATTTTTATTTCTGTTTCTTCAGGTTCAAGATATTTCACAAACTCAAAACTCTTCTTCTCTCTGTTATTAAAGTGTAATATTCCTGTCTTTAGCACTTCTTCCTCCCGGTGAACGACCACAGAAGAAGTGTCGCACGTGGTCACAAACGTCTCATGTGTCGCTGCATCGTGAGCATCACTCTGCTGTCCTCTCGCTGCTCCTCTTCCTCTCATGTTGCTGTTAAAAGAAGAAACGTGTAACCAATAACGTACTACTGTCCTGATTTATGGCACATTCAGTCATAGCGCAGCGTCCTTTAGTCCATCGGTCTTCAGTCTGTCAGTAGGAAAACAGAATAGAGGATTCAAAAAATAAACAAACAAAAAAAAAACACCTTTGCTGCAACGACTGTATCCGAAAAAGAAAGTAAAATCAGATTAACATACCTTATAATCTGAGTAGAAACTCTTTGGAAACGATTTGTAACTTCTTTCCAGAAATAAATGTTCATATTGGTCAACTTTCAGAAGACTGTGGAGTGATTTTATATCTGTGTGTGTGTGTTTCTGACTGTCTTCTTTATGTACTCGTCACAGCCTTTGTTATAACGCTAGTTAATTAGTTATAATAGACTTATCTTATTATTCAGTAAAACTGCCTGTGCCAAAGCCCACTGTATATTATCCATCGGGCTTAATAATATTATTATTATTATTATCCAGAAAGTTTGGCGCGCTTCTCACACAGCGTTGCCAACAGCAGCGTGAAAATACATCAAAACGTGCGGCCAGATCGGGAATAGTGTGCTGTCTATTTTTCGGAGAGATTCGCCCAGCAGTTTTCCCGAAAGGTGTACCAGTTGTGTCTATTGCTCTGGAGCTCACATTATTAACACCACAAACATAATAAACACATCAGCGCGTTCGGCAGAGTCTTATCTTTCTCACGGTATCCATATTGTGGCACTCAGATTTTTTGTTAAAAGGAGGCAGGGGTTTTGTTCAAAATCACTGTTTACTGTAATGTTTCTTAATCAGTCTGCCTCTAACACCAGGTGTGTCCTCACCATGGCAACCAGTTACACACACGCAGGCAGGCTCTCTCTACACACACACACATGACATGGAGATATTCAGTCAAAGGCATTCCTGTCTGTCTCTCTCTATCATACAGTCATTCAGGTCTTAAGATATTTTTAGAGACCCCCCCCATTTCAAAATAAAAGCCCCATAGAGTAACTGTATCTTAACATGAAGCTCAGAATGAGGTTTGTACAGAAATGATGGGAGCGTCAGCATCATTTCCAAAGGCTTCTCAAACAAAGATGTACATGTCCAGCACAGAAATGACGGGAGCCATTTGTGGACTGTCCATCACCAATACAAGATTCAATCCAAGAGTATGAATCTAAAATACAGAAAAGAGAAAAGCGATATCTCAATCAAACCTCAACGATACCACCGGTAACATCGGCGTGTGTAGCTATATATTGCGACGTCTTCAGGCAGTAGAAGCCACACTGTCCAAATTCCTTGCGAAATTTTCTAGTTATTGTTAATAACTATTTAAAAGGAGTATTGTGTATTTATATTTTATGCTACTTCTACTTGTAATTTTTACTCACCTGCATTTATCTAGTTACGAGTAACTTTGCACATTCATTATAATACAAAATATTAATCATAATATACATTTTGATTATAGGTTTAGCTACCCAGCAATATGTAAATATGTTAAACGTAGCTCCGCCTTTACCAACTGCAAAATTAAAGTGATGAATTAATGCATCAATAATTATAACCCAATAATGTTATAATCTAATATTCTTCTACCTTCTACTTATGGTACTCTAAGTATATTTTTGCTTGTAACAGAGTATTTCTACACTGGTATTATTGCTTCTACTTAAATAAAAAGGATCTGAATACATTTTCCAGGCTTAATAAACAAGAGCTTGAGCATGCAAAACTTACAAAACAACAACTAATAAAATATTAAATTTATTTATTTCGAAAATATGTTTAATAGGTATTATTAAAGGTATTAGAATAATTCTGGCGCTGTTTTTTTGATCAACAGATGCGCATGCGCTCTTTAGTTTGCTACTCCTCCGGCTTTCCGTAGTAAAGCGAAAGTCTCCTGGACGAGAATGTCATATATGAAACTGGTAACTAATTTTTAACGTTTGTCACCTTTGTTACCACTTTAAATATTATTTGTTTCCTAATGTTTAGCTGTCATATAGTGAAGTGTATCTTTATGGCGTTACACACTGAAATTATACAACAAAAAAATGAGTCAAACGTTGCTAAATTAAGTCATTAGCCAATGCTAGCATGTTGATAGCTGCTGTAGCTAACAGGGTCAGTTAAACAAGCTCCTTTTTCCTCGTTATTTTAAACTAACGTGTGATATTTAGACCCCATTGGTGTCTACGTTATTAACTAAAGTGGTTTTAACTGACATTACAGCCTCATTTACCGCTCTATTAGTTAGCTTTATCATGTGTGTTCTGCCGTTGTGCCGCCAGGTGTCGCTGTGTGTCGCAGCTCCGCCTGTGACGGGCCTGCTGCTGGGCGGCTCGGTGCTGGCGGCCAGTGAGGCGAAGAAGAAGAGCTCTCACGCTGCTCTGAGCATCGATGAGGTGGGTTCTACAAGCAGTACTGCATTCAAAACCTTACTGAAGTAAAAGTATGTTATCACTCTTAACGACAAGTACAAGTACTGCATGTAGTATAAGTACATATATCATGTATTTAACTAAGAGAGGAAGCACAATAGTGTGTTTTATGGATATTATTGAATGATTCATCCTCTGTCGGCTGTAACAATATATTATATATATATATAATATATAATATATATATTGTTATATATCTTTGTGAAAACTCCACTAAAGTCTCAGTTATTCTCTGTAAACTCTGTAGCTGATCCTCTCAGATGACCCGTTGTGTAGAAGCGACTCTCTCTTCCAGTTCGTCTCTGCTTGTTTTCACCGTAAACACTGTTGTTGATCTCGTGTTTTTAAAAGAGCGGTCATTATCCTCTTCTGGCTTTGTAAAACCTTAAATCAATACCAGACTACACACAGTCTACCATCGATCAGTCGATGCCTGCTGAGCATTTGTTTGTTATTAACAAACGCCTCCTTTTGTCAGTCTTCACTTTGGGGTGTTTTAAGTGAATTAAAGCCAAAAACTCCAGTTTATGTCAAAAAGTATCGAGTGTAGAGAGTGGAGTATAGTAGTGCTTGGATATTAAGTACAAATTTCAACCCAATCCAGTGAAAAGCAACTTGTGAAGCTTAAACACACAAACTTACTAAAAGCTTAAGGTCTTTGAAGTCGTTGTCACGTTCATATTTTAAAGAGAATCCCCAGCGTGGACTGGGAGGTCTTGGTGAGCTGGTCTGAAGTGACCCAGTTGGACTCGTTCTTCAACATGAGTTGTTGTTGTTTGTTCTAAGCTGCCGTCGTTGTACACCAGCCCCGAGGTGGAGCCTCAGCATGTGGAGCCAGAGGCCGGGCCGCTGGAGCACAGCGTCGCATCGCTGAGGAAGTTAACGCAACCGTACACGACCCAGTGCCAGGTGGGTTCTAACACTTCCTGTCTCCACAGTGAGAGGGAATGAAAAACAGCAAAACAACTGGGTTTGATCTCTGCTGGGACTAATGCTTCAGAGTTCCTGTCACCTGCACGTTAAATATAGAAGCTGGAATCCGACACCGAGTTAAAGTTCCTCACAGTAACTTTACGTTGGGCTCTCACCGTCACATGTCCTCCATACATTTAGTAGAAATGTTGTCGTATTCCTAAAGAACCACAATCTGTTCTCCTCAGTTCAACTCTTCATTCTTCACTGGTGACGTCAGTATTCTGACTCAGCTGTTGTTCACTGCAGAATAAACACAATCACATGAGCTGAGCAGCTGATGGACATTCATCTTTTAGTTTCCAGAATAAGACACACGAGCAACAAGTTGAGCAACAAGTGGACATGAAGCACGTGTGTTGTTATTATCTGTGGGATTAAAGTGCAGTTTGGTTTGTTTTTGTGATGCTGAGGCAACAAAAATATGACTTTTCATGTAAGACATTATTAAGCAGTGCTAATTGTTTTTTCTTCTTCGTTGTTTTCAACATTACTGCTGTTTGGTGTCACAGTTCTGACCGTAGAAGTAAAAATACACAGTATTTTATTCTGTGTCGAATCAGAGAATTAACTTAAATTTTATGTCTTTTTGCAGCAAACAGGCCGAGCTGCAGTGGAGAAAGTTGAGGTTAGTCACGTTTCAAAATATAGATAAAACGTTTCAAACGTCTGTGATTATTAAAGTGAAGTAGTTTTATACGTCGTCAGAGGAAAGAGAACCTGAAGTTTGTCTCTGTGTGTCTGCCGTTGATCTTTGGACCTCAGCGAGTTTACAAGATTGTAGAGCCGACAATCAACACCTCCATAACCACGGTCACAGGTAATACACACACACACACACACACACACACACACACACACCAGGACCTGCAGAACAAACTGAAGCTGGAAGTGAAAACACTCTTAAAGTGTGAAACTGACACATGACTGCACAGATATTTCACAACCTGTTGGCCATCTTCTCTCAGTCTCCCTCTGTGTTTTATTTTAGTACTTTTGTATTTTCCAGATGTGTACCAGTTCCTCAGGGACCCCCCTCCTGACCTCTACCCCAGTGTTGCGGTGGTGGGCTTCTCTGGCTTCCTGGGACTTTATGTGGCCAAAGGTGACCGACAACACGTCTGTTCTTCTGCAACAACTTCCTTTTCATCCAAGATTACTTCCTCCTCAGGAGACGACAAAAACATCCTCCAGCCTTTAAAAGACGGCTCTAATTGGATAACTGTCGCTCTGCTGACTAACTGAGTTTAGAACATTGAAGCATTAACGTCACTTTCTGGGTGTGTCAGCAATACATCGAAAAGTATGTTAACAATTCTTCTTTGCAAGAGGTTTCAATACTTACAAGGTCTTATATATTCAAACGATTCAGTACGAATATATGTATAGAAATATAACCAACTTAAATAACACACGCACATCAAAATACAACCAAACATTTGTTCCATATGAGTCACATGTTCAGGTGAACACACAGGAAGATATCCTCCACATCTAAAGCTCTATCCCATGTTCCTCCATCAGTGTCCGTCCTTCTATACAGAATTGAATTATCACATTTTAAGTTTAGCCACAGTTTAAAGTAACAAACGTTCATAATTATGAATTCTTTGATTATTAGCAGCTGTTTTAAAGACGTCCTTCTCCTCCAGGCTCCAGAGTGAAGCAGCTGCTGTTCCCGGCTGGACTTATGGCGCTGACGGCCTCCATGTTTTACCCTCAGCAGGCGGCGGCGCTACTGAAGGTGAGCGACCATATTCAGACTGAGGAGGAGTGATGTAGAGACCTGTCAATCACTGTGTAGCCCC
>NW_022282828.1:0-6707 GCF_004355925.1 Anarrhichthys ocellatus
ATAGATATATATATATGTTTTGTAATGGTTATTTTCACCACTGATTAATCTGACTGTAGTTTTCTGGATTAATCGATGGATCATTTAGTCCGGCCATCATTCGATGGTGAACCACAGTCGGGACCTGGAGCCAGTGATGATTCCATCCGGACCTGTGACTGAATTTATGGTGAATGAATGAGAAGTAAATTGACTTTTTAAGACACTCAGCAGAACCGGATGTTGCCTCCTGGACACGTCCCTCCACGCTGCCTTGTTTTTAGAATAAAAACTTCTCATGTCAGAATTCAGCGCGTCGTTCCATTACTTTGAATCAGCTGCTCCGTGTTAGTGCTTCACAGTGGGATGTGCACTCTAGACACCTGTGATCACACCAGGGGATGAGGGATGAGCATGGACATGCCAACAAGCTGAACAGTTTCACAAGAGGAGAAGACCACCTCTTCTGGGTTTGGGAGCAGGAAGAGTTTCACTTTTCGTTAGAAATACATGGGGAAATAATCCCAGTGTCAAATTTTGACCCTTAATCGGCATCGGCCCATCATTCCCTATGCTCTTTCAGTCCGCTCCTTTCATCTGTGACATTTCAGCCACCTCTGCTGGCCGGAGCCCATCAAAAGAGTGGTCCAAATGTTAGCAGACTGCCTTATGGACTCTCACGCAGTAGTGTGCCAATGGTAGTTTTCCATCTATTACTTTGACTGTGATGTTCAGTGATCCACACTTACTTTATTTAAGTATTTTTACTTTGACTTTGATGTTCAGTTCGACAGTAATCGAGTTTGTAAAGTTAAAGATTGTCCATTTAAAAAAGAAAAAGCAGCTTTTTCCCACTCTAAATTATCGTTATTATCGGTCGACCTCCAACAACCCATCTCTGCACCAGTCACACAAACAAAAGAACATCTTTCCCTTTTTCATATCAATTCAATTTAAATTTTCAATATATTTTTTACAGCCCAAAATCACAAATTTGCCTCAGAGGGCTTTACAGTCTGTACACATACAACATCCTCTGACCTTTGACCCTCACATCAGAACAGGAACAACTCGCCCAAAAAACCCCTTTAACGGGGAGAAAAGAGGAAGAGACCTGAGGGAGAGCAACAGAGGAGGGTCCTTTATCAGGACGGACAGAAGTGAGATAGATGTCATGTGTACAGAATGAACAGCAGAACAGAGTTACAACACTGCCAGTTAAAAAACTAAATGGGGCAAAAATCGATGTGGCAGAACAAGACACGTTTTCTTTTATTCCAAGCATTCTTCTTCCTTGGCAAAACCTGGCGCCGATACTCCCACAATGCAACTCGACCACCAACAGTCTGGTCAGAGATTTGTGTGTCATGCTAACAGCTAGTGTAGTCTCAAGCTACTGTAATAAAGCCTAACACATAACACAGCATAACAGTTACTCCACACCACCAGATATTTGTTTTTCCAACTTTTGTACATCATCAGCCCCAACTAACGCTGCTCAAATGCTCCACAATGAGTGTTAAAGTCCTCTGAAGTATTCACAGGAACAATTTGAGATTGATGTGTTGAAAAATACAGATGTTGATGCTGATATGGTTGTCCAAATTCAAAAACTCTTGTTTTAGCTAATTGCAGCTGACGTTTAACGCTTAAAGCGGTACTCTTAGACAGAATTTCTTTCCAACTCACGACAAAAAATATTGTGAAAGTAGGGTTGTTAGGTATATACCCATACAGGTGGACAACTGAGGTGAGGGTTACACAGCAGTAATGTTTTCTGTGGTCATTTTCATACCTTTATTTGTTTTACCCATTTTAACTGCTATGAATCCAAGGCTACTGTAGCCACCGCCCTTGGGCCAGGAGTCTCAATAAGGGAGCTGCAGTTTCACTTTGCACAGCCAGACTGCAGCTCCCTGTTCCATTTTTAACCATCTAATAAGCAAGTACGACCTGTGCCCTTTGAAGTCCTCATCGAAATAGAATTTCAGACAGCAAGACCCAGTTGGTCATTTGGCACTAAAGTGAGATCCTCAAAGCAACGCTGCGGTAAGCCTTTAAGATTTTAGTAGCTATTCTGACCCACCATCTTAACCATCCTGAGAATCCAAACGGGACATACCAGCATGCAGTTCAGTTTACCTTTATCTTTTTACATCTTGGGTTTCTGCCAGTGTATCGAAAGACCAGCTAAGTGGACCCGACATGTCGTAAGAGTCAAGTGCAACTGGTCTGCTTTTATCCAAGCCAAACGTTTTTTAATAATGGATTATATATTTTATCATTTTGAAACAATAAATTACACTTCATTAATATGTCGATATTATCCTGTTTTAAGCTGCAATTCTAAATATTGAGTAATACAATTCTAAATGTATTAATATAGCCTAATGACATCCCTATTCATTTAATGCCTATTGATGCTGTTGTACCGCGCCCACCATACAAAACTAAAAGTATGAGAAAGTCAAGATAAGAACAGCAAAATGTTCCTGCATGCGGTCCAGCGTTCTTTACCTCACGCTTACAACGATCACAAGATAATATCACAGAGCGACCGTAGCTAGCCAAACTCTCAGTGAATCTGTGTTAAAGCTTTCTTTTAACTCTTGTTATCACAGAAACTACGTGGCCCATCCTAAACACTGTCATCAGTCTGTCTGTGGCTCACGCCGGGCTCCCGTAAATAAAAGACACTTTCACAGGTCTTGGGCTTAGTTTACACTCGCCTAACAACTATTCTGGTGCAAAACACTGTACAACACTTTTAATCCAAATTGCAAGCACCAGTCCTAATTCCCGTGCACCACACTGGGAGAGCAGCAGCAGAGGTCCGGCTACATGATGACCTAACATCTGGACACAAGCACAGTTCAAACCTGGAGCGAAGGTCAAAATAAAGACATTTCATACACCCATCACAAACCAACAGTGAGTGGCTGTGACAATACACTGAAACATATCACATTGTTCAATGCACCATGTTCACATTTTGACTTTTATTTCTAAGAAATGAAGAACATTTAAATGTAAGGATCTACAGTAGTAAAGAAACCACGCTGACAAAAGTAAATGAAACCGGTGAATACAAACAGGCGTAAACCGCTATATCTTCACAATACAACCCAAAGTGTTCTTATTTCAAATGTAAAATTAATCATTGCAAACAAATAACCTGGAAGACCCAAAAGCTTACCTCAATACTGAAGTATCCTCGATCTACGTAGTCACCGAGGAAGAGATACCGCGTGTTACTGGGTGATCCCCCCACTTCAAACAACTTCATAAGGTCAAAGAACTGTCCATGGACGTCGCCGCATACTGTAAGAAGACAAACACGCTGCTGTTACAGTTGTCACACCAACTAGTAGGGCTACTGATATTCTAAAGAGTTGATTGTCTGGACATCCCTTGGTATATGTCGCTTTATTATTATAAAACCAGTCATACTTGCAAATAAACTAAAATGATTTTGATTTATTAAACATGCAGATTCAAAGTAGTTTTCTATTATGTTCAAGGTAGATGGGAGGATTTATGGTTTGGTATGCATTACTAAACAAGTGAACTATGAATACTCATTCATTCAAAACAATTAGCATCTCAGGAGTTCACTCCAACAGCCTGCGAGGCCCTTGGGTCTGGCTCTGAACAGGGTATACACCAGCAATGTTGCAATGGAATAACGCCTAGGTTGGTGCTGTGTTTACTCTCTGCTCCACTATACTATCTATGCTGTCCTGACATCTAACTAAAATGGAAGTAGTGTCTGTCTGTCTTTCCATTTCCATCAACATGGCGTCTTTCCCCCGAAGGACTCAAGGAAGTGCAGTGTCGAGTGCGAGCTCTTAAGATCGACAGGACATATTTATTAGTAGTGTGTATTTACACACTGTGTAGTGTACTGACAGGGAACCCCTATCCACTGTTACACTGCCAAACTGCATGCTGGGTACAGCTCGCTCTCCGTCTATGTTCGTGTGATCTTTTGCCCCCAAATGACACCCATACTATCTAGCATTGCTGGGGGATACAACTATGTCATGGTGGGTGCATTGTTATCTTGCACGGCAGCTGAATTCTTGTTAGATCACATATCGCAAGAAAATCCATCTGGTCGGGCTTCAAAGTAATGCGTTTGCGTCCAGTGAGCCAGAGCACGGACGATCAAATTCCTGGGAGGAGCTCCTGGCAGTTAGAGGCGTGGCTTGGGTGTGTTCGTTCCATGTGACAGGTCATGTTAGGTGTATTGCTCAGGAGACAATCAATAGTTTCTCTACTCAACAAGGCATCACTGGAAGACTGTCTATTGACCCATCTTGTACACTAAGTGTGGTGTATACGTTATATAGGTGGTCAGGGGACATAGCTGCCATCACAGCGTCCCCCTCTGGGCTCTCACCGAGCATCTTGCCGGCCTACCTGTTATTGGTGCATCCACTTCCAGCATGCACTTCTCTTGGCGGAGGATGTTGGCCCCGTCGTTAATGATCTTTAGAGCCACGTCCTCTTCCACGCGTCCCTCTTTGACGAGGTGGTTGCGGAGCAGCTCGGCGTTGGGCTTGCCACTTTCAAATAGCTCCTTCACCGTCAGCTTGTGCTGCGGAGGGTACGGCACAGCTGTTGGGAGGAAAAAAGTGTGTAGAGTCGATTACAATTAGTTATTTTTGCATTTAGAAAGGTTGAACTAGTATAGAACTTTTTCAAATTGAAAATGTATTAAAAAGACAATTAGATGAGGTGCATCTATGCAAGAAAATAAGTACATTTCATGACAGTAATATAGAACATATGACCCCTGAAGAAACCTTCTGCATCTCAGGCTGCACTTTCTAACGTTGTAATCGTGAGAGGTGACATTTGCATCGACTGAGCCGAGATGATGGCATCAGCACAAGAGGAGGGATGCATACGCCTACGCGATAATGCCATGCAGGTGATGGAAAAGACAAGACAGTAAGAAGCCCCGCACCTCACTTGACCCACCCCCTCTCTCAGTAATCTGCTCTGTACCACCCACACAATCCTTCTACCGTCACCGCTGAAAGTCAACGCTTCTCAGGCTGAGATCCGACGGCTTCTTGATCAAAACACAGTCAAGGGCGCAACATCCAAAACTGCTAAATATAATTACTGACTAACATCCAGCATTGAGAGCAGTGAAGTTAAGACATGACACATTCTCTAAAAGGAATTCTTGATACAAACTCACCAGTATGTGATATATGTAATATGTGCCCATAATTCAATCCAATTCTCCCAAATGGAGCATTAATGCAGTGAACTATACAAAGTGTTAATGTATGAAAACTGGTGGTGTAACTAGGCACGGGACAATAATTTCATGTCCCAACTATCCTGTCCAAAATAAGTCTGATTCATTTGCATAATATTCTTTACCTTACATTTAGTTAAGAAACATAAATTGCATAGGACACAGATATGATAAGCATCTTTATTTTGTGAATGTCTTTTTATATTGCAAACGATCTTAAATAAAGTCTTCATTAATCATAACTCGCTCTGCATAAATTATAATGTTGGCATCTCTTCTGTCTTACACTAAGCATGTTTTACTTCTCTATCATGACAAAGAGTTAGGCAATCTGTTTCAAGTCACTTGTGACGATATTCACGATTATCCCGGAGGTGGAAATTCACCACAATCAATTTATTGTGACTGTTTTTTATACCGTTTCGCAATACAATCTGATATCGTCACATCCGTAGCTGTAACGGACCACAGTTGATCTACGGATCCTCCCCACGGTTCGGCACACATGTGAACCGCGTATTACGCAGTTTAACCATCAGAGTGTGAAATTAAGAATCAGAAAATAATTGACTACTTTCAAGTCCCCGATCCGTGATAATAGCAGGAGAGCTAGTAACGTCGGCAGTACCGAAGCTAACAGCTAACGTCCATTGACTTACATATGATGTGTTCAAGGTCTGCTCAGTGAAAGTGTGGACTGGGCGAAGGTACATAAAAAAGGTATGATGTGTTAAATGTTATCTTGTAAAATGTAGTTTTTGGCTAGAAACAAAGCTACTACAGAGAACTTTCATGTAGTGTTGATTTCGTCGGTCTCTTTGGACAGAAGCGGGAGCGGTTGTGAGCACTAGGGTCTGGCGGTCTGCCCTGCTCAGCACTGGTTCTGGTTCTCCTGTGCCTCTCTTCCCTCCGGTGGGCCCAGCAACACGTGGTGTCTGTCTGGGTCTGTCCGCAGTGGGCTGGTCGCTGTTGGATGCCCGGTTTGAGTCTGAGCTAAAACAGTTTCTGTTAAACTTGCATTATTTCATCTCGTTTCCGAGCAGAATCTGACCCGGTGGCACCGATGACATTAAGCGTTCAGATAAACTATATATAGTTTGGTCTCCTTTGCTTATGTAGGTCATATAGAGGCATCATATTAGATTGAGTTGTATGAAATAGATATTAGAGAGGGAATTATCACGTGTTTAACTTTCTAACACTAGCTCTAAGCAGCTTGTCATTTTTTTGTCAATAAAAATACAGTCTTTTATTTCCTTATTTGAACTGTATGTTTTTATGCAAAACAAAAACATGACATGACTATAACAAAGTAAACAATCTGCAATCCGTATCGGCTGCCTTAAAAAACGTGACCGGGGCATCTGTAGATGGTATATTTGCTCCGTTGTATTTCCTTTCTTATATATGATCCAAAAAGTGACTCAAATTATGAATAGACCGACTGAGCTGC
>NW_022282829.1:0-2075 GCF_004355925.1 Anarrhichthys ocellatus
GTTTAGTCTGTCCAGAGCCATGTGGGTTCAGGGTTACGTTTAGTCTGACCAGAGCCATGTGGGTTCAGGGTTACGTCTACTGTACGTTCGATCCGGTGGTTACAGGGACTGGTTTGGCAGAGAGCTGTGGTCCTCCTTCCTCCTCTTCCTCTTCCTCCTCCTCCTCCTCCTCCTCCTGTCCTCCCTCCATCCAGGGGTGAGACAGGATCTCCTCCAGAGTCGGTCGCTCCTCAGGAAGGTACGACAGACACCAGCGAATCAGAGACTGGCATTCTGGGAAGACAAATTGATGCGAGGTTTTAGTTTAAAAACATCTGGACATTTGAGCCAATCAGACTGCACAGGGATGGGGGGGTTGGGGGGTGTCAAGGTGGGTGGGCGGAGCCTCTGCTTACCTTTGGAGACCCTCCTGGTGAAAATGGGTGTGGCCCTGACGATCTCCTGGTCGTGGTCAAACGGGACGTCGCCACACACCATGTCGAAGAGCAAGACGCCCAGAGACCAGACGGTGAGGGAGACCGCCTTGTAGGACTTTGACTCGATCCACTCGGGGGGGCTGTAGACCCGAGTCCCTGAGGAGGGAGGAGATGAGGACACAAGGAGATGAGGAGGACAGTTATCAATACAGTCTGAGGGCTAACAGTCATTTTCATAATCAAAACCTGCCTGTTATAGTTTCCATCAATCCTTTTATCTCTAATGTTTTATCCCTCAAAAGTTTTCAATTGTAAAAAGCTTTATTGATACGATGTGATGGTTGACGGTCTCTGTACCTTCAAACTCTCTGTACGCCGTCTCTTTAAGAGGAGCTCCGGATCCAAAGTCAACGAGCTTCACCTCCAGCGTCCTCGTGTCCACCACCAGGTTCTCGTCCTTAATGTCTCTGTGCACCACGCCGTGAGCCTGAAGGAACCGCACAGCCTCCACCAGCTGACGGAAGAACCTGAGGGGAACAGAGAACTTTAACAACAGAACCACACAGAGTAGAACAGTAGAGACAACAGAACCACACAGAGTAGAACCACAGAGTAGAACTGTAGAGACAACAGAACCACACAGAGTAGAACCACACAGTAGAACCGTAGAGACAACAGAACCACACAGAGTAGAACCACACAGATTAGAACAGTAGAGACAACAGAACCACACAGAGTAGAACCACACAGAGTAGAACAGTAGAGACAACAGAACCACACAGAGTAGAACCACACAGAGTAGAACAGTAGAGACAACAGAACCACACAGAGTAGAACCACACAGAGTAGAACCGTAGAGACAACAGAACCACACAGAGTAGAACCACAGAGAGTAGAACCTGAGTGCGAGGCGTTCCGTCAGCGCTCCTCTCTCGGTGATGAAGTCAAACAGATCCTGGCTCAGTGGTGGGCGCTCCATCACCAGCAGGAAGCCCCGCCCCTCTACCTGGAACCAGTCCAGCAGGTGGACGACGCCCCCGTGACCTCCAACCTCTGACAGCCGCTGAAGCAGAGCGATCTCCATGGGAACGGGGCTGACCTCACCGGGCTGAGAGGTTAGAATGCTTTAGAAATACATGTTTACTACTATTACTAATGTACTACTGTTTATGTTGTGTATATAAAGATAGGTTTATAAATACACATTTATTGTTTTATGTATACAACAAATAGTTAAATAACCATGAAATTAAAACCTTCGTAATGCTATTAAAACATATTTTAATTATTGATTATATTTCATTTTTTTCGACCAACCGTTTCTTTACTTTGATGTATGCCACAGCCCCCCCCCCCCCCCCCCCCCCCCCTCTTCCAAAAAAAACACTAAATGTTTGATATATTTGCTTAAAAAACTCTTTATTTAATTTACCAAAATACTTTTGTCGACAAACTGAAAGTTTCAGCTCAGTTTGAAGATGAATTTGTAAGTTACAGCTGTTAATAACAACAATAATGTCTGTGTCATGAATAGAACAATAAGACGTCATGAAGGTGTTTTTATTTCACACAGAAACTCCAGTTTGGTTTCTTCAGGGTTTTTTTTGCCCTGCTCAAACGCCTGCAGGTGTGTTCCAGGTGTTTTTGTGTGTGTGTGTG
>NW_022282829.1:2175-6702 GCF_004355925.1 Anarrhichthys ocellatus
TGCCCAGCTAAAGTTCTGATGAATAAGAAATGAGTTTGTAACTGATGGGGAAATCCTGCAGCGTCATTTACTGACCCGTGACATCACAGGGGGCCGGCCCCACTAACGGCTCTAGTTCACCTGTCAGTCCAGCAGAGGGCAGTGCTGACCCGAGGTCTACTCTCAGTGAAGTGACTCCACTAAATAGATTTACTTTGTTCTTCTTTAGAACAAATAAACTCACCAGTCTGGCCCACTGCTGAACTCTGTCTCTGGAAATCTGTTTGATGGCAACCTGGAGGGACCAAAAGAGAGAAGTTTGTTATTGTTATATTAATATCATTTATTTATATTATATATTTTGGTCTGTATTCACTTCTTCACACTCATCATGTCTTTCTCTTTAAAAGTGTTTGAGGACTTTGTTTAGAAATGTGCTGTTTAAATAAAGTTTATTTGAATATTATTTCATAAACAAACAAACTAAACATGAAGAACCGACTGAATGTGTCGTCTGACCTGCAGTCCATCAGAGAACCTCTGGCCTGAGAACACGGAACCGAAACCACCACTGCCGAGCAGAGAACCACAACGATACTGACTGCAGAACGGTTCCTTCACTAGAGAGAGAGAGAGAACATCAGTCAGAACGGTTCCTTCACTGGAGAGAGAGAGAACATCAGTCAGAACGGTTCCTTCACTAGAGAGAGAACATCAGTCAGAACGGTTCCTTCACTAGAGAGAGAACATCAGTCAGAACAGTTCCTTCACTAGAGAGAGAGAGAACATCAGTCAGAATGGTTCCTTCACTAGAGAGAGAACATCAGTCAGAACGGTTCCTTCACTAGAGAGAGAGAGAACATGTCAGAACAGTTCCTTCACTAGAGAGAAAACATCAGTCAGAACGGTTCCTTCACTAGAGAGAGAACATCAGTCAGAACGGTTCCTTCACTAGAGAGAGAACATCAGTCAGAACGGTTCCTTCACTAGAGAGAGAGAACATCAGTCAGAACAGTTCCTTCACTAGAGAGAGAACATCAGTCAGAACGGTTCCTTCACTAGAGAAAGAGAGAACATCAGTCAGAACAGTTCCTTCACTAGAGAGAGAACATCAGTAGCCTAGCTAAACGAGCTAGCTAAGCTAACTTTAATTAAGAGTTAGTTATTAAAGCTGCAGGGAGACAAAGTGACGTCTTTCTCTTCTGACCCGCTTCCTTTAAACACGCTTTGTTTTATATTTTATAATAATATAATATATTTTATAATAATATAATGTATTTTATAACATAATATATTGTATGATAATATAATATATTTTATAATAACATAATATATTTTATGATAATATAATGTATTTTACAACAACATAATATATTTTATAATATAATATAATTTATAATAATATGATATATTTTATAATAATGATATATTTTATAATAACATAATATATTTTATAAAAACATAATATATTTTATAATAATATAATATATTTTATAATATAATATAATTTTAAATAATATAATATATTTTATAATAATATAATGTATTTTACAATAATATAATAATTATTATAATAACATAATATATTTTATAATATGATATATTTTATAATAATGATATACTTTATAATAATGATATATTTTAGAATAATATAATAATTATTATAATAATATAATATAATTTATAATAACATAATATATTTTATAATAATGATATATTATTATAATAATATAATACTTATTATAATAATATAATAATTATTATAATAACATAATATATTTTATAATAATGATATATTATTATAATAATATAATACTTATTATAATAATATAATAATTATTATAATAACACAATATATTTTATAATAATATAATATAATTTATAATAATAATATATTTTATAATAATGATATATTTCGTAATAATATTTTATTACCGTGTCTCCCTCGGACTTCCTCCTCCGGTTGAAGCTCCGTGGCTCTTTTCTCCAACATCTCGTCAGTTGTATCCGGTAGAATCCATCCTGTTGTCGGTTGAAATCCTCCAGTCAGTCGTTTCTAAACCTTTTTCTTCACGTTTCCAGCTTTTAAACCTAATAACAGTAAATACAGAATTAGACTGTAAACGTGACTTTGTGCTGTAAACCGTTTAAACGTTGAAGGAAACAAGACTTCCCTCACTCTTACGTTACTGTTTATGCTCTTCTGTCAGACCACGCCCACTCCGCCCTCCTCTGTCCAATCAGCGCTGAGACGTGTGCTCAATGTTTTGAAACCGTCCCGGCCAATCAGATTCAAGCTGCGGGTTTTCAGCTTAAAAACTCATGAATATTCAAATCCCCGCGAGAGGAATTCGTAGAATTTAGGGCGGTGAACAGATGAAGATGATGATGACGGGAAAGAGGAGGGCGGTTTCCCCAAAACACACACACACACACACACACACACACACACACTAACACACACACACACACACACACACAGTCTCTGATGTATCTAAATAAACCAACGGTTTCCTTTACGTGCCGCGCGCTCTTCGCGTTCTCTCTCGCACACACATTCAGGTCAGATCGGTTTCCGGTTCTTGTCAAAATAAATGTGTCAGTGCAAGAATTTACAAGAAAGTGAAAATAAGAAGTACTCTAACTTTTAACTGCAGTAAAAGTACTAATACCACACTGTGATAGTAAAACTACTGCGTTCAAAGCCTTGACTGAGCAAAAGTATATAAATGAAGTAAAAGTATTGTTTGATGTTATTGATAATTATTTAAATATAGAGGAAATAATTCCTGCTGTTTTTCTGTCGTAAAACACAACAGTGTCATCATGTAAACAAACGTTTATAATTCTGATAATTAATGAATCTATTCTGGATTATCTAGACTAAAGTTCTGAAGAAGTAAAATAATATTCATATATAATATATATATAAATATAAACAAACTTCAGTGTGTTATAAATAAATAAAAAAATCTCCAAAACATTTTTCTTCAGAAACATTTTTCCTCTTTTTATTCCAAGAAAAAAAAAAAAAGGTTCTTTTCATCCCAAACGATAAAATAAAATAAAACAAACTTATATTATTAATAACAATAATAATCAATCATTAAGAGGGTAAGTATGACAATTCTCACATTTTATCTCTTTTTTATTTTTTTTATTTGTGGCTTTTTCTCTATGATGATGTTGGTCGTGGTCGATTAAACATGCAGCTAAATAAGTCCGATGATGATGATGGTGTTGAGGAAGAGGAGGATGAAGACAACAAGGAGAGAGAGGTGTTACAGATCATGAGGTCAGAGCTGAGTGTATGATTTTACTTCCCAGACGACGAAGCAGAGCTAATGTGTGTTGCTCGACACAAAATGGCCGCCAGTGGGGGGCTACGAGGTAAGCTAAGCCAACCAGTTAGCAGTGTTAGCAGGAACTAGCTTTAAAACATAGTAAGACTTGAGGTGATAGCTAGCTTGCTAAAATACTGGACGTCTTTTCAGTTCTGATTAGCATTCCTCATTGAAACCAATGGTACCGATAGCCTCAGAGCTAACAGCCTGCTAGCAGGAACCAAAACACATTCAAATTTAAAACTGATGTCTGTGAATTTCAAAATAAAAGCTTGAATCACAACTAATCCCAAATCAGCATTAAGACCGAGCTCCATGTGGGTTGTAACCAGGAAGAGAAAGAGGGGGGGGGGGTTATGGGCGGTATGAGAAAGAGAGGAAAGGAGGAAAGGAAACGAGAAGACGAGTGATGTACGGATGAGTTTAAATGTCTGCTGAAAAAAACAAGTGTGCATTTCTTTGTTTTATTTCCTTCCCTGGTCTGAGGGTCAGAGGTCAGGAGGGGGGGGGGGGGGTCAAAGGTCATCATGTGTGTGTTGCTATCAGCTGCTGTCAGGTGACGGCTCTCTCTCTCGATGCATGGAGGCGGAGCTCTGATGTTTCATGCTGTCTAGGTACTCCTGTTGAGAGACGGCCAGCACCGAGGCCAAGATCTCATCGTCCTCCCAGTCCGTCAGACCTGGAACACAGAGCAGAGAGAGCGGGTCACACAGAGCGGGTCGGTCGGTCGGTCTAGCAGTATTACAGTAGTAGTATTAGCAGTATTAGTAATAGTATTACAGTAGTAACAGTAGTAGTATTAGCAGTATTACAGTAGTAGCAGTTAGATCTTACCAAACGCTGTGGGTGACATCTCCTGCATGATGGCTCTGTACTCCAAATGATGACGGCTCTGATTACTGGGACCTACACACACACACACACACAGAGTGAGGGAGTGAGACAGAGAGAGTGAGACTGAGAGTGTGAGTGAGTGAGAGTGAGTGAGAGACTGAGAGAGAGTGAGTGAGAGAGAGTGTCAGTGAATTAGTGAGAGTGCGTGAGAGCATGAGAGAGAGAGCGTGAGCATGAGAGAGAGAGTGAGAATGAGTGAGTGAGAGTGAGTGAGTATGAGAGTGAGACTGTGAGAGAGTGAGTGAGAGAGTGAGTGAGTGAGAGTGAGTGCGTGAGAGCATGAGAGAGAGTGAGAGAGAGTGAGTGAGAG
>NW_022282830.1:0-6698 GCF_004355925.1 Anarrhichthys ocellatus
TGTAGGACACCACCGTTATGTTCCCGGTGCCAGCGGTCATGTTCTCGGTGCCAGCGGTCATGTTCTTGCTGCCAGCGGTCATGTTCTCGCTGCCAGCGGTCATGTTCCCGCTGCCAGCGGTCATGTTCTCGCTGCCAGCGGTCATGTTCCCGGTGCCAGCGGTCATGTTCTCGCTGCCAGCGGTCATGTTCCCGGTGCCAGCGGTCATGTTCCCGCTGCCAGCGGTCAAACTGGTGTTCATGGTCCCGTTGCCCTGTCTGAGGCTGACACGCTCAACACCCGTCCCTTCAGCCCCATCAGTCACCTGAACAGAGAGCTCCCACCTCGATAAGCTGCAGATATCAGAGCAGTTTGACTGCAGGCTGAGCAGCTCACACACAGGAGGAGTAAAATCAGTCACCTATGAGGAGAACAAAAAGTAGATATATAGTTTTTTTATAATATATTCCCTATAATCAGTAACAAATTACATCTAGGAAGTTACAAATCTGTAAAACAAAGAATTGTACTTGTAAATGGGATTCTTTAGCGTGAGGATTACCGTGTTAAGGATGGAGAAACGCAGCACAACATAGTTTGTATCTCCACCACCAGGAGCCTCGACCTCAATAATCAGGGTGACGTCAGAACCAAACGGGGTGTTAAGAGGTGCTGAGAGGGTCACTGTATCATTAGCACTACTCCCGGTTTCCAGGAATAAATTGGTTGGAGATGTTGAGTTAAATTGTCGGTTGTTGGTGGCTCGGATGGTGAAGTTTCCCCCGACTCCAGTGGTCATCACAGAGAAGGGCACAGAGAACGGTGTTCCTGGTACCAAGATGCTTTCAGAATCAGCCTGAAAACAGAGGGGATCAAACAAGGACCAATGTTTGTGATGATGATTTAAGTGAACATTACAACAATTTTTAGTTGCTGCATCTCCTCTCATGTTTGATGTGATGTTCCTGTGACACAGTGATGGTCTAGGTACTCACCATAACAGTCAGATTAGAGGCTCTGAAGTTGGTGGATGACTGCCTTTGGAAGACTATCAATGGAGCTCCGGGGGCAACACTCTCCTGCCCCTTCACCCGCACCACAAACTCCACCGACGGCATCATGTCAACATGAACTAAGAAGCTTCCACCCCCCTGTGGCTCCACGACTCCTTTAATCTCCTCCGACCCTGACGATTTAACCAGAGCGACCTCTGTCACCGTGGCAGAGTCACTTCCCGTTAAAGACACCAACAAGCTACCGTTGACACCTTTAAAGAAAGTTGAAATTCATCATGTTTGACTTGATCATTTTATGTTACATCAGTGTGTCATCAAATTCACATCTTAACAATTTTCTGTACCAGCTCTGGGACGTGAGTCAAGAGCATCATATCCTGTGAGAGGGCCCTGTGATGCCTCCACAAAGTCAAACAGGAAGTCAATAGGACTCTGACCTGCAAATAAAGTCATGAAAAAAAGGATCAAATATACAGAGTTTCTTTCAGTGTTTATTTCAACACAGCACACGATACTGGAGTATTCTATTTTTTAATTTTTTATGGTTACTACTACTGTATGAGCAACATATCCTGCAATTTTTAAATGAGCATGCTACTGTAACATGCTCACATTGCTAATGTTTAGCAGGTATAATGGTTACCATGTTCATCATCTTACTTTAGCTATAGATGTTGAACAGCACCAGAAAATAAATACAGCTGAGGCTGATGACAATGTTGTTAGTTGTTAGTAGCCGTACATCATAGTACCAGCATGGCTCTAACATTCATTTTGTGATCACATTAAATCAATCATGGGGGTCTCACCTATGACCATAAGAGTGTAGGGATTACTTGACACCATTTTAATTTTCCACAGTCCAACTTGTCTTTTTAGTTGTAGAGTCTTGAAGTTTCCCACTGACTGGGATGCAGTGATCAATGATCCTGTTGCGTCAGTGCTTTGCTGAGATTCCCCTTCAAAAATTACAGTTAAATGAGTTACGATACTGACTTTTTTAGTTTTGTATGACATTTAATGGCATACTATTTTATGGCATACTTTGGCATGTTTTTATGACACTATACGATGACATTACTATACTGTAACTTTATTTTTTATATGAAGTAATACACTTAATGCCTTAACTTTAGTCGTAATAAAGAGTGAAGACTTAATTTAGAAAGGCAGTATTACCTGTGGGGCCGGTAAGAGTGAAAGTGAGGGAGCGCGCAGTGATGTAAACTCTAAGGTTTGTTACCGTTTCATCAACTAGAAAAGAAAAGGTATCCGTCTTTCCTGGGCTCCTGGCTGCCTGCAGAAGGGTTACCTAGGAGATAAACATTAAACAGATGACACAGCTGAAATCTTTGAACTGACCAAACTAAGTAGTAGTGAGACCTAAGTGATATTACCAGAGAGGAGCTGGAGGACTCTGTTATGATGCTGGTGGCCACAGGAAGCTCATTCTTTGTGACTTCAATAGCCAGACCTCCTGAAGCCTGAGCCAGGTCTCTGTACAGCTGAGCATCTGATGCTGCTATCCTGGGACGTATCTTTGTGTCATCACTGCGTTTCCTACGATTGAGCACCGTTGACTCAGAAATCATGAAATTCACCTGGAAAGCAAGAAGCACAATCAACCAAATCAAAACGGCCTTGAGTAACCATTGATGTGAGAAAAAGTACCTCAAACAAATCTTCCAAAGAAGGTAGGAATACCATCATTTGTCCCCAACACATTCTCTTTGCCAACTAGTCAAATACAGACGCTTGGTCAGTGGCCCTAAGCTTCAAAGTATGACACTCTAGGTACTCTTCTAGCGCCATCTTTGTACGAATGTCTTGTTTGTTTGATCCATACACCTACACGATCTCTATACTATGTCAGTTCCTCTGACCGTCTAATAATGACGCGGGCGGGTTTACATTGGAGTTAAAAGCACAGTGTGTTGGTATCAGACACCGAGGGGCACTGACCCACGTTGGGAGTGAGACCGGATTGCTGTCCCCTGTTCCTCTTTTATTAAATCAACAAAATTACAAAGTTTTAAGGCTGCAACTAATTATCAATGTATTCATTTTTCCAGACAATTTTGGTATTTTGTTTTAGAAAAATACTGAAAGCAAATTATTGAATTATGAAAATTGCATTCAATGATTTTTCTGTCAATCAACTAATGTGTTTATGGTATTGCTGCAGCTCCACAATGTTTCGCCGAGCCTGTCTCAACATAGCACATCCCAGACCAGCATTGTGTGCTGTACAAAGAGAATTATCAATAACAAAACAAAACAAATGCAAAAAATATAACGAAAATTTAAAACATATGTCAAGAAATGATCACAATATCACAACATAGATGTGAAGAAATTCTATTCTGACCAGAAATGATTTCGCACTTAGATACTCACCACTGTTTGCGTCCGCTCTATGAGTGCGATCACTGTGCTTTTCAGGCGTTTGTCTTCAGCTAGTGCATCTGTGAAGAGGAAGACCTCAGAATTTGAAGGAGCCCCGGTTAAAGCCAGCTGTATGAGGAAGAGAGTTTGGAATAACAAGGACAGCTTTAGTTAAAACTTTAAACACTCCAACAAGCTTCTGGGGGCAGATTTTGAAGTAGTAACAACCACACATCACATCACCTGAAGCCCTGAAAGACTCAGTTCCCCCTCATCCCCTCCACCGGCTGCAGATAATGAATTAATGGCAGACTTGAAGACGTTTGGGTCTGTAGTCTTTATCAGCGGCCCAAAATCTGGGGTTCAGTTGGAGACAGGAGAAAGAAAACACCTCGATGATGATGTACAACAACAAGAACAACAACAAAATGTATAGCATCCTCAAGATTGTACCTGGATCGTTAAAAGATACAAGAATGTAAACGGAGGGCTCATCTTCTGTTCCCACTTTACTGTTGATTATAGAGGAAGTGACGGTCCTCACTGCTGCAATGTCATCGCTCATGCTTCCTGTGGTGTCAATCACAAAACAAAGAGCTTTGCTGGACCCTTTGGAGATTCCCAACATCCTGAGGGTTGAAGAGAGATGGAACAAATGGATGAAAAACGTACTCTACACCTCCTTATAGTACATACTTGACACATGCAGAATGGGTTTCATACTGGAGGAATGGTCTGTCACCAGCAGCCCCTTGAATGTCCTCAAGTAACCCACTGGTTGCAGCTATCGCCAAGTTTACTGCGTCAGTGTGGAGGTGTCCGTGACTGGATGAGAAAGTGTCTTTGTTGATCCCACCTTTAGGTTCAATGTTGCTTGTTTGATCCGTTGCTCCTCCGTGACTGCATTTTCCTTTGCAATAGATACCATAAGAGGGAGATCTGTTTACTTTTTTAATCATTTTCTAAAGAGCATTCTGGTGGTTAAATATGTGCTTTTATTTCTATAGACCTCTTTTTAACTTTAGATATTGTGCAGTAATTAGGGAAAGTTCCACCTGAATTGTTTTGAGAACATAAGCTTACAAAAGCCTCAAAACAACAACCTGTGAAGGCAAAGTCAAGAAGACAGAAAACACAACAGGGGAAAGTGAAACTGAAGAGGAATGTGACTCCTGAGGTGATCTTATAGTCCATATTTATTGGCCCCAAACAGACAGTGGATGTGTATCCTGACTGGGAAAGGTTGTGCATTTTAGGCCACTTAACAACATTGTTGTTAACAGGACATACTATACTGTACAAGGCACTTGAAACATGATTGCAGCTTTACTGAGACATAATGCAAAATGTGTTTTAGGTTAAGTAACAAGGAAACATTGTTAAAAGGACATATTATCTATTGCTGTCAAGACATTATACTGTATCCAAATATTTTATAGCAAATCTCAAGAATGTATTCGCTTGTTAATGTGAATCTGAATATATAATGCTGTGGCATTAGCGGTTAAATGTAAGGAATCACTTACCTTTGGGTTTGGTTGAGAATAAAGGCCCAATACCAAAATATCCAGAGGTCAGTACCTTCTCCTCTATGATGTCCCCCAAGATGTTGTTCCTGCAGTCGTCTCCATCACAGTTGCGACATGTCGCCCTGCTTTTATCTGAGTAAAAAACATTTGAATTATGTTTTCCTCCGTGAAATAATTCCTCTACAGTCACATCATAGCCTACCATCTCTGACATTACACAATCTCTTTACCTGCTATGTTACCAATGCTGGTGTCTGATCTGATCAGATTAGAGTTTGGGAGTTTGTTTCCTAGTTCCACCCAGTTACTATGACTGTAGAAGTCCTTAAAGTTGACAAAAGAAGACACAGGTTAATAATCCATCAAGTTTCCTTGAATATTTTAAAACAGTTACGGCTTCAGTAATGCTTTGAGAAATAATGAACCTGTAAGGGATGTAAAATCTCTCCCAATTTCTGCCTCGCTGCCTCAAAGTTCTCTTGTTTGTTGCTTGCTTTCACAGCCAGTATTCCCTCAGTGATGATTTTCCTTCCTTGAACAAACATTTCATCATCAAAGTGGAAGCTTGCATTCAGGGCATAGCGAATGTCCACCCGTATATTCCTCAGCACGATAAATATAATGGCTCGGCGGAAACTCTTGGACGACTGTGGTTCACCGCAGGCCACAGCAACAGCCTTTGCAGTGAAAGGCTGTGCCTAAACACACAAAGTCAAATCATATTAACATTGCTAACAGACGACATAACATTTCTAGTAAAACAACCTAATTGAAGGGAATTCTTACAGGAAAAGTGAAGTCTGTCCCCTCAGCTTGGGCCAGAGCACGGCACACCTGCAAGGTGGATTTTAGTATCGCTTTCTCCGTGATTTCCTGGTGACTCAGAGACTTTCCTGGCAATAGCCCAAAGCCCAGCGCACCAGTGTGCAGGAGCAGGAGACACAACGCAGCAAACCCTGAAGACATCATTGCTCAACCTGTTGAATGAACAGAAACACATTTCTCTCCATTTTTCCTTCAGTGGTTCATCACCTGGTAGACTGTATATTAGTTATTGGTCCTTTAATTTATTCTTTATTTAGTCTCAAACAAAAGTGCTCCCGACAATTCCTACAGCCGACTAAGTTCATAAAGGTGTGTACATGGTCACAGCTGCTAGAGACAAATGAGTGTAAATGATTTTATGTTTTTCTTTTTTTAATTGTAACTGAGAGAGTTGAGATAGTTGGCGTTAAATGAACCGCTGTCAGCCAGAAAATAGATGATGTTTACACAACACTACACTAAATATGAGGGTAACATCACTTGTTTCGATAACACCAGCAGTGCTGTAGACCTGAAACTCTGAAAACATAATTTTGATGCAGTGGAGCACCTTTATACCAATGCCACGAACACTCACCTCACTAAAATAACCTACTTTATGGAACAAACTTAAGTTGTGATTACAAACATATCACATTTCACATATAGTTTTAGCCCTAATACTTCTCTTCATAGCTCACAATAATATATTGTTATTGAGTATCCTGTTTATTTCACCATCAAATCTTAAATTAAAGAAAGAGCACTTTAAAACTGTCATTTGATTTTTAAACTCAATAACGCTTTCTTTGGTAACATTTGTCTTAAAGATTTTCTAATTGTGGTTCATAGTAGAGGATAGGTAACACAAGAGTATATGGTCTGCACAATGTAATACAACTCTGTCTATCTTTACATTACTGATAACTATGAGTTGAAAGAGTAACGTACCTTAGGTCTTGATCCGGTCCTCTCCACTCTAGCA
>NW_022282831.1:0-6697 GCF_004355925.1 Anarrhichthys ocellatus
AGACAGCTGACTGCTCATTCATGTGTGTGACACTACAGTACATGCAACCTCAAGCATACAACAGCAAACATGCTGAAAATATTCATAGTCATTGTACTATTTAGCTCAGAGTCCACTGTTATTTTGACTACCCTATGTCCTCAATGAGCTAAACTTCACTGTTTCGTTACGTAGTCCACAAAAGCTTGATGATAACTTACAAAAGGCCCCTAAAGCATTTAAAAATAATCAACTCATCTGTATAGCCTAATATGTACTGTGTCCTTCTACTTCAGAATTACATTGTAGTAATATCTACCTGACAGAGAAATGTTACTGATCACGTTGCTGATTCAGATTTGACTCACAAAATATGACAATTAAATATATTCATTATTCTTCATTGAACTATCCAGCATTATATTAAAATTGAAAGCTCCTTCATGAACAGAAATTAAATTAACGTCATTTTTTTATTAAATGTACTCAATGATATTGTGCTCATAATGCCTCTCCTTCTCTCTTCACTTGAAGAAAAAGTTTGAATGCAGGATTTTACTGCGTGGTATTCACAGTTATAGTATTAATACTTCATAGTATTACTGAAGAACTCAAGTTTTGAGTACTTTTTCTACCGCTGCCAACACCAACATTCCCAGTCAGAGAAATAGTGGAAAGTAAATTAGTCTGGGGTCCTCAAATCTCTAAATCCACCCCTGAAATCCACGCCCAAGTCACGGTTACTCATTGTCAGAAACTTCATGGAGGTAGGTGTAGGCTGTTAGTTGTTTGTTCTGACATAACCCCTGCAGTGATGAAGTAGAGCAATGATTAACAGTAATTAGCGGAGGAATTTTGCTGGCGGAAATTCTATTAGTGTCAGAAAAGTATTGAGTCATTAGTCATGAGGTAAAAACACACACAAGATGCTGCTAAATAAGTAGGTCAGAGATTCCTTGTTAGTTAGAGTTAGATTGTATTGTTAGGCTCATTCAAAGAACACTCCATGCTGCCAGCAATTTAGTTCTTGAGGAGAAACTGATGATTAACGTATTTTTCCCCCCAGAAAACAACTGAAATTGATTCCACTGACTGTCCCACCATGTGTGCTTGTTCATATTTGTAGAATATGAACTCCGAAGATCATCATTCCCTAAAAACAATACAGAGGACATAAACTCTGTGTCCAGATTGATGACAGTATCTGCTTGTGCACAGTGCAATCACTTTTTTGTAGTTGTGTCGTCCCCTGGTGCCGTCACTACTACAACTGCTGGGCTTTCACCTCGCTTTAAAGGGTAAAGAAAGGAGAAAGATAAAACTAAAAACAAGCAAAGACGAATGAGCTATGACACAGGTGTTTTTCCACTGACGTAAGCGAATTGTAACATCTATACACACAAATTGAAGAGAATAGTTGCCACATTGGTTCTCTCTGAAATACTGACAAAGTACTTTCAGAATCAGAACTGTTTATTACATGTCACTATACCTATAGGTATTCATTCCATCTAAAAACCGCAAAAAACAATCAATCAGACCTCTATACATGTTCCCATTCCAGGAAACCATAAGACATTGGTCTATTTGGACAGCTCATTCCTGTATTAAAGGCCAATGCCTTTAGGATGAGATGCAAGGCTGAGGAGGAAGGCAGATTGTAAATGCTCCTCCATGACATGCAAATGAATACAGACTTATGTGGGTATGCAGGATTTGTTGCTACATGTTTAACATGTCTTTCTAGTGTTGCAATGTGGGCTACTCCTCCCGGTAGCACTCTGGTTCAAGAGACTCTTAAAGGTTTATGACCGGTATAGTATGCAGCTTGTCAGTATGGCCACACCATTGCTGATCTATACAGAAGTCCTCTTGCATGGCAAAGTTCAACATGGGCCATTCATGCTCAAGTTTGAGTTCGCCATCTTTCCCAGGACAATGTAGTACTGTATACTGTAAATACTACCACCCCTGTTTGTAAATGAGAATGTATACTGCAGGATTCAGAACTTAAGACTAACCAATCTTTTTCAGGGGAACAGACGATTCAAACATCAAATCACACAAAACTGTTTTGCTACAAGTTGTACAGGAGTACAGATGTTTCTACATGCAGAATCCAACATTGATAGACTTTAACTGTTTTGTTATCTATCTATCTATCTATCTATCTATCTATCTATCTATCTATCTATCTATCTATCTGTCTGTCTGTCTGTCTGTCTGTCTGTCTCTCTAAAAAGCTATATTCAACAATATATATACAGTTTATAATGATTGATGATTTTCTTAGCAGTACCACATATAAACATTTAGTGACAGTGGTAGGTTGTAAAAACAATAGTTTCACCACATGAGATGTAACTTTAGGATACACAGGTCTTTGCAGGCCATAATAATAACTCGCTAAGAATGCCTGGTGACACACCCACACACCAACACACAATAACACAAAAACACGATTACCATCAGTGACTAAGAGACGGCCAAATTCCTTGCTCCTACAACAGCTTTTAAGATATGTTTACGATACTGCAACATGCTGAGTATTGAGATAACATATATTGTGAATTATTACTTTTTTCAACTTTAAATTATGTCCCCAAAGGAAAACTGTCTCAACATGTTTTATCTGATAAGATAAAGTTTTCAGTCCGTTCATCTCACTTCAATCATTTTTATTGCAGCAAAATGGGATTGTCAAGCAGACAGACTGACCAACAATGTCATAAATGTTGCATGCAGCTGACAAACTGAACTTATTTGTTTGTAATAACTTGAACCTCAATGCAAACGTGCAAACAGAGTGGTAGTGGGTAGGGATTGGACAAAATGTAACAAATGAATAATAACAAATATAACAAATCAATAACAAAATATCAATAATTGATGTGTATGATGTTGGTTACCGTGGATGTTTTCTAGAGCTATTCAAAGAGGCTAACCCAAACCACCTCACCTATGGACACATCACCTTCATCAAGGTCTGACAGTGATTTAAAAGATGTCTAAGTTTTGTTCTTGTGTTTCTTTTGCAGGCTATAATAATAACTCGCTAAGAATGCCTGGTGACACACCCACACACCAACACACAACAAAAAACACGTTTACCGTCCGTGACTAAGAGACGGCCAAATTCCTTGCTCCTACAACAGGTTTTAAGGTATTTGAGATGTAGCCAAGCCAAAGTAAAGTTCTGCACAAATGTCATGGTACATGTGCAATTAGACAACATCTCAGTCAAGCGAATGGACACACAGACGTCAATACATTACATAAAGAAATTTGCCACATGTGAATCATGAGAGTTTTAGCATAAACATTTATGACAACTTAACACTTAAGAAAACAAGAGTTATTTTCCATCTTCCAACTAATTGTTGGATAACAACATATACAACAGTGACAGCAGTTGTTCACCGGTATACAGAACAGCAGATTAGAAGCCAAAAGACTTCAGTATTCTTTCTTGGAAGAAATCAGACATGTTTACCGGCAGGGAACATTTCCTTGTCTTGCTCATTTGCATAGCTAAAAAAGCAATCCAGTATGAATAAAAAAATGTCACCAGGTACCAGATGTGTAGGTAGGGTGGTCATTTACTGTGCTGTAGAGAAGTAATAAAAAACAGACTTTTACAACGCAAAACAAAAGAATCAAATAAACCAGAAAGATCACCTCTCCATTTTAGACTTTAGGGCTGACCTTTGTTGAACGTGCACATTAGTTTTGTAGATTTCATGATTTTATGATGCGCTCACAAAGAAACACACCAGGGATCCATCATAAAACTCAGTAATGGTTCAAGCCAGTCGATACAGTCACATTTACATTTACGTTCAGTATATTCAACGCTTGTAATTGCGAAATAGATACCTTGGACTTTCATGAAAGCACTACACCTTCTTTTATTTATTTTTACTTGTTAAAGAATGCTGGTATTGTTTTCCCCCCCGTGAGTCTGTCTGTGTATGTGTGTGTGTGTGTCTGTGTGTGTCATCATTGCACCTACTGTAGCGGGAACTACCGCAGAGGCCGGTTTGAGCACTTTTGCCAGGTGTTTGTAGTTCTGTGGGCAGATGATGTCACTGCAATAGCATTTGCAACCATGCAAGACGCAATCACAAAACTTTACAGATGCGTGCTTGAGATAAAAATGGCCGTGGTCCAAGCAAGGGGAGGCACATTAATATAACCCTTACTTAACGGGCTAAGCTCAAACCCATTACCAACATGGCTGCCAGAGTTATTGGTCTCCCAAACCCCAACATGGCAGTTTCAAAAAAAGTTGAGATAACTTCTTCTAACACTGCCAATACCAACATTCCCAGATAGAGAAAGGGTAAAAAGTAAATTAGTCTGGGGCTCTCAAATCTCTAAATACACCCCTGAAATACATGCCCAAGTCACGGTTACTCATTATCAGAAACAGTCTTAGTCACGAGGTAAAAACACATCTAAATCACTGCTAAATATGCAGGTCAGATCAGTGGTTCTCAAGACATATGAAAGACATAAGGACAGACAGACAGCAATTCTTTGTTTTATAGTGAGTGTGAGTGATTGCATGAAGGCTCTTTCAAAAAAACACTCCACGCTGCCAGCAATTTAGTTCTTGTGGAGAAACAATCATAATTTAAATACCATTTATTTCCCCAGAAAACAACTCAAAGGGGCATTCCGACGACTGTCCCAGCCTGTGTATTTGTTCATATTTGTTGAATATGAACTCCTTAGGTCATCGTTCCCTAAAACAATACCGAGGACATGACCTCCCTTTCACATTGAAGACAGTATCTGCTTTTGCACAGTGTAATCGCTTTTTTGAACAAAGAGAGAGTGACTACTACTGCTGTCACCAGATACAGACCTGCAGCTCACAGAGAGAAGAAAGAAAGACACAAACAGTGAAACAGTTAAGCAGTCAAAGCAGTCAGACCATTCTGTTAAAACACAGAGCCAAAGCAGAAAACTGACAGATGAAAGTATTCTGTATCTTGTACCACAATCCCAACCAACATACCACACACCTAGTGGAGAGGAGAGGAGAGGAGACCTTAACATACTACTTGCTGTACCTCAGAGTGAAAGAAGGAAATATAAGATGAAGCAAGGAGAAAGATAAAACAAAGAAAAGAGCAAAGATTAATGAGGCATGACACAGGTGTCGTTCCACTGACCGAAGCACGTTATAATATCTATCTTTACACTGAGTGAAGGGAATATTTTGATATTTTGGATGAACATCGTTCTTTTGATGAAATACTGACAAAATGCAAAATGCTGTTGATGTGCAACTTTGCAGAGAGAAAATTGAAATAAATCAAACTAAAAAACAAAACAATAAGTAGCGTTTCATGACACTTTTGATTATAAGGCCTATCAAACCATTTATTTGTTTTTCCATGAGTCATTTCCAACTTCCAAACACTCTTCATGTACCACCTCAACTGAATCAAAGTGTAGTTGTGAGTAACAGAATCTCATTCCTCTCGCTCCTCAACACTTTTTTAAACCCATCATTCCTGTTTCACAACAAAAGACTCTTGCTGGATGTTTCAATATCACTGAAGGAAAAGGTTTTCTGGTGTGAAACATGACTTTAAGCAGGGTCGGTTTCTTTTCAAATAAATTAAGGATATCAGTTTAACATCACAAATCTGCTGAGTTAGACATGTTTCAGCGCACCTGACACACTTAGATCAGCATCTAATGTATCTGTGATTTCAAGTTCTGCTAATATAAAGTATGATCACACAGTCTGTTATATAATTGTGTGTCAGTGTGTCTGCAATTAGATTATACCGTTTCTTAACTTGTTGCAATCCTTTGTAATCAGATTACTCCAACTGTGGTCTTCTCTGCCTCTGCATGGCAGCCAGCCAAACACCATTACAATCCGGCCAGTCTTTGTTTTTTATCACAGTAATACAATAACATTGATGTACCCTTCTGTTCAGACATGCTCATTTCTTGTAATATGGAACATTGATCTCTTGGACTTTCATGAATCCACTGTACTGTCATTTGTGCTTATTATTAAATGTAATTATTAGTATGTATATATTTTTAACATATGCATGTGTAATTAGTATATTTATACATTTATCTAAATGTATCAAGCATCTTAAAATGTCCTTCAGGATGAATAAAGTTGAAAAACTACTGTGAATGGTGATGTGTGTGTTGATCTGAATATTTGTGAATTAGTTTTTTGATTATTATTATTAGTAGTAGTAGTAGTAGTAGTAGTAGTAGTAGTAGTAGTAGTATCAGTGTACCTGTAATGTATTTCTGTCGTTTTCAAGTTAGACAAATTAAATACGAATTGTGACAAAACTAAGCAAGTTCATACTGGTCAGAAAGGTGTAGGCTTCATGTACAAACACAAACAGGGAGGGTTGCGATATGTGTGTCCGAAAAGAATCTTTGTTCCAGTAGAACCAGTTAAAAAATGGTGTCGTACTGGTTTAGGTCGGTAAATCACAGTGACTGCCTTTCCCGTAAGTGCGGTGCAAACTAAATTCCTGAACTGAAACTTCAAGATAATTTTCTCTTTCTGGTTTAAATTGTGTCTGCTATTGTTCAGCTGTCAGAGGCTCTTTAGTAGGAATGTTAGGGAATGTGCATTTTGAGGGACGGACACACATATATATAAGTGAGTGCCAGTTTCTCAGTGTCATCTCATCCTTTGCTCAGGACTCAAGCTGCTTTCAGG
>NW_022282832.1:0-6697 GCF_004355925.1 Anarrhichthys ocellatus
GATGTACCCTGTGACTTTTTTAGGACTCTTATCGACATATGTGACGACCTTCCTACTCCCATGTATACTATGTGTCCCTGTTACTTGTTTGTTGCTGGTGGTGATGATTGGAGTGTCATCAGCTGGATGAGCCACTTGAGCCGGTGTGGCTCTGACCTTAATTCAATACCTTGTTAATTTGGCAGGCTTGCTCTCTGCAGGGGAGAATATCCTTTCTTCCACTGGCATGACACTGTTCTTTTGGTTTATATTCTGCTTCTTGCTATATATTGCCACACATACCCATACATACAGGCTGGTTTTGAAGAGTTTCCAGCAGCTAGAAGGAGACACTGGCAGCACTCGAGGATTGTGTCTGTCCTCCATGTGGACATGTGCTTTACAAACTGACCATGTTGTGATCGGCCCAATTCTTGGCCAACACAACCCTTATTATTTCAAACAAGTACAGTAAGATGTACAGACATGCTACTAATATGTTATCAATTAGTAAAGTTACATCCTGTAAAAAAACATCAAGTTTCTACTAAAAGGTTGTTTAGTTGGTAAAAAGCAATAGGAGCACAGAGAGTAATACAAGTGTGATATAGGGGTGTGTAAATGTCTCTGGAGAGAAGAGATTTGTCCAACTATTGCCCAAAGACAGGCAGGATGTGGACCAAAAAACAAACTACAGAAAATGTATATTTTTATTATATTTCAAATTGATGTTTGTGTCACTTATTCTGAAAATCTGTCTTCCTGTCTCTAAAAATAGATCACAACAATGGAAACGTGTAAAAGCGTTATAACAGTATCCAACCTGACGCCCTCAAAGCTCCATGCAAACATGCATTTCTATATTATTGGACATTATATGAGACGGTGTTTTGTAATGTAATAATAAGCCCGAGTGGAGAATTCATTTGTGGTTAACCCCTGGGCAGGTCACGTGACTCTCAAAAGTGACAGGAGACCGTGAGTCTAAAGCTAGCTTTATTATTTTAGCTCATGTCCATAAGGATATTCCTCATAAGGTTGTATTTAATAGCTGTTTGTGCAGCGGAGGACTGTTGATCCGGACCTGATGGAGACTCTGAGGTAAGACCTGTTCTCAGCAGGGACCTGAACGTTCTGTCGTTACCATGTCTACCAAAATGTGCATCTTTTCTAAATTCACGGCTTCTGTCCAGAAACAAACGTTCAGTCAGTCAGAAAAGCAGAAATATCTACCTTCACTCGAGGAAATCTCTCAAAATACACCTTCAAACCAGCATTTCTTGCATCAGAAACTCTACTTGTGACCTACTGTCGAAGTTTTGAGAACTTTCTGCTGGAAAGAAGTAAGATTTATACACTTTCTGAACCACTGTTGTTTTCAATGTATTTTACCATTGAGACTCTCTCAATCCACAAAATACACCAATATTTATGCTAATATTGGTAATATGTTCAATTGTCAGTGTAAATTCATCCACTAGGACTGACTTTTGACTGTTGTGACCAAGTTTAAACACGTTTTAAACCAAAGCTTTTTTCTTGGTTAGCTAACGTTAGCTTTATAGCCCCGACCGTGTAGCATTAAGCTAGAATACGCTGATAAATGCAAATACAAATATTGTTTCTATATATTTATACAACTTCGAGGTGATATAGATCATAAGTGACGCACGTATGACAATATATTTAATCCGTATTATTTCAATGTATTCACAATTCACACGTTTCCTACATACTCGTCATGTTTTTCATAAATGAGACTATTTTACACCAAACCTCGTTCAAAACCTAAAATATATATATTTTTATAGAAAAAGCGCTGATATGTTTCTGACTTTCAGTCAATCAACAAGACTAATTTAAATTTACATTTTTTTTTAACGTAGTCTGGTGTAAATCTCGCTGTGTAAGATGCATCTGAGATGTACTCTGTGTAAACTGTAATAACGCTTCCAGACTGATAGTAATTATCTACACACATGTACACGTGTTGACGTGCACGCACATATTAATGTTTACAATAAACAGCTGACAGAAATCATTATACAGCCTAATCCTTCATATGCTCATGAATTATGAAAACAAAATGGAGTTGTGAATATCAGAGCAGGTCAGGTGTCATTTTAATACATGTGACAGTAAACTGTTGTGTATAGTGAAACTGTATCAGTGGTGACTGTGTGTTCACGGGTTTGATACCAGGAGCATGTAGACATATGGAAGGCCTCCTGCAGTAACAACACTGTGACACAAATGCAAACATTTTGCACTTTACTGTGTTTTTTTCTCCATATATTTATAGCGTATCATTTTTTGTGTGACATTTACTTTCTGTCTAGTCGTACTGCTTTGTGGTACTGATCCGTTTAATGTGATATGTGATGTGAGAAAGTACCATGATGTGCATCAGTGGTCTGAGGGTTGTGTGTTTTTACCCTCAGATGGCCCGACGGAGCGCGAACACCAGCGTCCAGATCCCGGACCCTAACCGTCCCGGACCCCCACCTGACAACGACCCTGGCAGGACGATTACAGTCCCTCCAACCAGGAGCACGGTAAGAGCACCAAGAACCTGAACGTCACACAGTTATTTTAACACTTTATTGATACGTTTCTTTCATCATCAGTCCATTGCATGTATTTTATACAAGTTACATTTACAAATAACAGAAAATATCTAAGAGACATAAAACTCAACAAAATAGAAAGACAAAAGGGGGAGGTTTGGGGGAGTGGGGTGAGGGAGGAGTTCCAGCCTTCCAGACTAATCTATAACTGATATTAACCATCTGTAACTGGATGCGTACATGTGCAAGACAGCCAAAAAAACCTGAAACTGGTGTAGAAACGATATGACAGCAGGATAAACAACATGATCCACATGATGGAGGAGATTCAAACCTGTAACAGCTGCTGCTGAACACCAGAAAGAAAAGTTCTTAAAGATACGACCTGTAGGACGAGTCCTCAGCATCAGCAGCTGTCGCTACTTTCTCTGCACAGAGCGTTTGTTTTTGATCTCTGTACCGCCACAAGTTGATGGTTAGTTGCTGCTCTGTGCAGACAGGAGGACGTTCCAAACGCTCTTTTGCTAATTTGGTAGTCAGGTTTTCTCGGCTCACCTGTGGAGCACGAGGTGTGTTTTAGAAAGAACGGTTCTGAGGGAGTTATGAGCGGAGCGAGAAGTTTAAAGTGATTCCTAGTTCTCGGTGGAGCTGTGTGAACTGTTTTAGACCATAAAGAAGGATATGCTTTAGGGCGGGGCTACCTCGTGATTGACAGGTCGCTACCAGAGCCGTAGGCAGCGTCACCACGTCCCTCTTTCCGTTCAAAAGCAAGATGGCGGCGGCCAAAATACTGATCTTGAGGTGCAGTGGTCTGATGGTTGTCATTTTCTTTTTACCTTCAGGCAGATCAACGCTTCACGTGTAGGCCTTTCCTCATCCAGGACCCCAACCGGCCCGACGCCCCACGGATCATCCTCCGTAGGATCCCAGCTTCAACGCGCTGTGACCCTGGGCGTTCACATCGGCCATCCACTCCCTCCTCTCCCCCAAGCTCCCCCCAAAGGCCAGGCAAGAGAAGGTAAGTTTTATTTACTCAGCACATTTCAGCAACAAGGCCATTCAAAGTTTTCAAAAGCATTGAGACAAAAGAAACACACCACAAAATGACATTCAAATACAATTAAAAGCATTAAAGAGCCAAGAGAAGAGGAAACTAAGACTAGCTAAAATAGGACAGGAATAAAATACAAGACTAACAGTTAGAGTGCAGTCAGAAACGATTTGCTGAAAGACAGCGGTGAATAGAAAGACTTCAGCCTTGGTTTAAAAGAAGAGACAGTTGTAGCCGACCTGCAGTTTTCTGGGAGTTTACTCCAGATAAATGGTGTATGGACATGTTTTTATAAATCCTGCTTTCATTTTTTAATACGGGTTTTAATTTCCCATATGATATGAATTTTTCACACACCGTCATACCGGTGCATAGCAGAAACAACTGCTGTCACTCTTCAACAGGCAGCTAAATATATTGTTCGCCGTTAAGTAGGGCTGCACAATTAATCGAATTTTAATCGCGATCACGATTTTGGCTGCCACAATTAAATGAGCATGATCGTCAGCAATATTGACGTTTAAAATGCGTGCTCTGCTACATATCAAATCAAGCGCTTCCTCGACTAACAGTCAGCCGACCACCAGGGGGAGAACGAGATGGGAGGTGTCATGCGCGCACCCTGCAGCGGCAGCCTCAAAAAAAGTTCTGTCTGCAGTCGTCTCCGGTATTAGTAGAAGAGTAGAGAGACAGACAACAGAACAGAGAGCAGACGTTCACGGGTGTCGTGTGAAAGGTAAATCAAATGTCAGGAGCAGAAGGCGAGGAGCTAGCCCCTCGACAAGGATCTTCATCCGATTTAGGACAAGTGATGTTAACCAAGAACAAATCATATGCACAGAGTACGTTAGAGTTGTGTCTGCGCCGCATAGCAACACAACTAACTTGTTCAACCACCTGAAAAATCACCACAAACCACAGTACGACGAATGCATTAAGGCCAAAGCTAACGTTGCCTCGCTGAATCTCCGTCCATGTCCAACGTCAACCCAGAAACCCATAACAGCGACCCTGCATAGCGCAACAGCGTATCCATCCACCTCCCAAAGACACACTGAAATAACGGATGCAATCGCATTTCATTTGGCCAAAGACATGTCCAATAAATACTGTGCGCAATGAAGGCTTCAGAAAAATGGTCAAGACACTAGACAAGAGATACGTGATCCCCTCGCGCAATTATTTCTCCAAACAGGCATTACCTGCACTGTATGAAAAACGTCGGGGGGGAATACAAAGGGATGTCACAGCTGTCGAGTATTTTGCGACTACGATTTTATTAATATTTTTCTTCAGGTGAATAAGAACCGTATAAGTTTTATTTTGATGCAAAGACGTGTACATTAGCTGGAATGTAGCACAACATGGAAGTGAAAGCAGTGCTCTGTTGATTTAATTTTGGGTAAAAAGTGTTGATACTATTTTATTTATATTTTCCTTCTACGAGATGCACTGTGATCAGGACCAGTCTGATGCAAAGATGTGTACATTAGCCAGAATGTAGCACAACAATGGAAGTGGAAGCAGTGTTCTTGTTCATTTAAACGTGACTAAATTAATGAATAATCGTGATAAATAATCGTGATCTCAATATTGATCAAAATAATCATGATTATGATTTTGGCCATAATCGTGCAGCCCTACCGTTAAGGGCGCTGCGGTCGGAGCTAGTTGTCTTAAGTGTAATGAGAGGGACCCCTAGTCATGGTTATAACTTTATAACAACAATTAATAACCCACAACTAACGTTCTTTAACAGGGCAAAACACCACGACAGTTTGTGACAAATAAACAATTTGTAACACTAATAATTGTACATTTATATAATTTCACCGCCGAACTGCATGCTGCAACTCGCTCGCTAGCCCGCTAGCACAACAGTCTGCTAACAGCTGGGAGAGGCTCCGTTGCTACAGTAACGTTACATTAAAGAACAGAACAGAGCGATGCAGGATGAACAAAGACAGGCCGGAGATGTCTGTGCCCAAGAGAGGAGCTGGGTCTGCTGTTTGGAAGTGTTTTGGTTTTAAAAAACCTGACGTTTTGCGAGTTTGTTGAGCCACTGTTGTTGCTGCTGGTGGTAACACGAGCAACTTACTCCATCACCTCAGCAGAAAACATGTGTTGGAATACCAAGAGTGTGATGACGGCCGTCGGATTCGAGGCCGTCAACCAGTAACGTTAACGCTAGTGAAACAGTGAAGCCAAAGGGTCACACATCGCTTGAAGAGGCATTTGCTTGAGGCAGCATATGACAAGAAAAGCAAGCGGTGGAGCGACATTACGAACGCAATAACGATCCAGCTATGCAAGGACATGGTCCCGCTACAGACAGTCGAGAAAGACGGGCTCAGAGCAATAATTAAAACACTGGATTCAAGGTACGTCTTACCCGGGCGAAAGTACTTCAGCCAAGCTGCTATCCCAACATTATACAAACAAATGAGCACACCCTCTAGTAAGCAAAGCCTTCATACATGATGACATTAACATGTTTTTATATTCTATGTACTCCTGACAGTAGAGTAAGCCACTATAAACCTATATAAAAACACAGCCAAAGGGGGAAAAAAATACCGTGATATACCGTGAAACCGGCAGAATCTTAAAAAATACCGTGATACACACTTTTGGTCATACCACCCAGCACTAGGCTGACTTTGTAATTGTCTTCATGCGGCTGTTGAAATTCAGAGTCCATAGCTACACCTAGAGTTCTGTCTTGGTCTCTGGTTTTCAACATTGTCGATCTAAGCAGAGCGCTGACTTCTAATTGTTCCTCCTTGGCTTCAAAACAACTACCTCACTTTTGTCTTTGTCAGTTTTGCTCAGACTGGACAATAGTTCCTGTGATATGGTTATGTAACATTGTGTACCAACTGCATAATCATTTTGTTGTTTTTCCAAAGTTTCTCTGAACCACCTGAGGTTCCCGGTGAGCCTGGAAAGGTAAGTGAGCCTGGAAAGGTAAGTCTAAAGAACAGGAGGCTTGATCCGGAGTGGAGGAACCAGTTTTACAGCTGGTGGGGCAACAAGGCCCCTGGACCTCCAGGCATTCAGGTAAGTCCACCTAAACCCCCTCAGGGACCCGGTGTGCCTG
>NW_022282833.1:0-2560 GCF_004355925.1 Anarrhichthys ocellatus
GGTGGACACTAGAGAGAATGCAGCTTTAACACATGAAGCTTTAACTTTACTTTTCAGAACCGGAGGTTACCGTCTAGCTCACACATCAGACTACATGCAGAACAAGTAAACGTGAATGCTACAGTGAACTAAATGAATATGAGCACACATTCTGTAACTGACAGCTCTATGAATTGGGACTCATATTTGCCCACTTTGTTTGTGTTCACTGAATTACGCAAGATGGGGAAAAAAACCTGCACCCTGAGCCTCCGGGTCTGTCAGGATCGGAGGAACCAGGATGACAGACAGTACCCTGAAGTCTTCAATCAGCTGAGCAGACACCATCTAGCTGTCTGGTCTTTTGATCTTTTACTCGCTCCCGTAAAATACTCTCCTTGGACGGACGGGACACAGTCCAGTCAGGCAAAACCGATGCAAACCAGGTCATTGTGGCACTCGTGGTGCCGTACGTCATTTTAAAAGCACGACTCTCTCTTTCTTCTCTGGCATTCCAACAGGGCAAACCTTTGCTGTACCTCCGACCATGACCAGACACAGCAACACAAACATCCCGTCCATCATTGTGCACCACAAGAGAATCTCACTGTGACAAATCGCCCCCGATATGAGAAGAGAAAATAAAAAGCAGGCAGAGGAATCACAGGGTAGGAGTGTAGGTTACCTTTCTGGTATGTGGAGCGGAGCTGAGGTTTGTTAAATGACAAGACTTGGTATTTCTGTCACATGTAGGATTTGACCGGAGTCACCAGTGTGTGTGTGTGTGTGGGGGGGTTCTTTTTCTTTGTGGGGCTTGGTTTGCTCAAATTTCTGCGACACATATTTTGCGATGCACCCCAATATCAGTGAACACATCCTCCAGACTTACACATGAGTTATACCTATAAGGCTGCATTAGGGTGCACTTAACAACCACATCCCTGCTGTTTACTTTACACCAGCAGTGAGATCGTAACATCTTTGTCTTATGTACAGTGGGTTCAGATATAAAAGGTAATGTCAGCTGTCGGTTTCTTTAGAGATGTAAGTTCTTTTAAGTGTAATGTAATTCCCATTCCAAAAATGAGGTAAATAATACTTGTTATACTTAATAAAACAACTGTAAATATCACGCTCCATGTTATTCTCTGTTAGTAGAGACTGGTGTTAGTATCACTTCTTATACACTTTGTTGTTGTATTTTACGTTTTCTATTTAAGGTGAATTTTTTACTTTATTTATTGCCCTTACTCTTATTGCTGTTCCACTTTGCAGCGGTGTCAATATTATTTATTTAACACTTTATAATTGTTATTCTGTTGTTTATATATGTTAATATTTGTATTCTATTGTCTTTTGCTATTCTTATGGGACATGCTCCTCCTCCCAAACACACATGCAGGTCTGTACCTCATTTCATTCTTATTTGGAGCCAATAAACACAACCATATTTTATTTTTAATTTAAGTTCACTTATAATCGGACTCTTGTTTTGTGTGGAGTATCCATTTTTTATTTTGCAATACAGTGGATATAACAAAAATAGCGTGATATGAAATGTTAGGTGATCCTGATTGACTCTACTGTGGTTTTATTGTGTGTCTATTCTGCACACATCTACTGCGCGTCTGTCCTCTGTTGCTTCTTCCTGAGGTTCCTTCTATTGTTTTTAAAGATGATTTGTTTTCCTGATGTGAATCGAGTGTCCGAGGACAGAAGACTATGATGTGCAGATTGTAAAGAACTGTTGAGGCAATTTTGTGATATTGGGATTAAAAAAGTGATTCGATTTCAATTGCTTCACAAAGCATTCATGAAATGTCTCTGCCTTATAAATAGCACCTTAAAGCGAGAGAGGCATTCTGTGAGACTAAAAAACTGAACCTACAATATCCCTCCCATGGCTAAGGAGGGAAGCTGGTGTTTTGGGGGGTTATTTTTAGTTAACAGCGGGTAAAACAGACATACATGACCACAGGTGTAACGTGTAGTTGTCTCATTTACAAGCAGCACAGGTGACTAAAACATTCACACATTTGCATGTTAATTGGGAACAACCTGTAGCACATATTACAGCACGAATGAAGCAGCGAAGGTGACACGCGAGGGTCAGAATTAACGTTGTAACGGTTCCTTATTGTAACGGTTCTTTATTGTAAATTCACTCCAAAGAATTACTTGTTGTAACGGTTGTAAATAGCAGCTGTTCGATAAATCCCTCCCCAGCCAGTCAGCCACTATAACGGTTCATCCTCTCGTACTTACCGCCGCTTGTGGACGTCAAACACACGCACACACAACTTCTCCTCCGGTGTCGTCTACCGGTGCTGTTTCATCACACCGGTGTCGGTAACGGGGGGAGAAAATAAAGGTGAGGCGGCCTGTAGCAGGTGTGGTTGGTAGTCTTCTCTCTTTTTCTTTTCTTTTTTTTATCTCGGGGTCTAACCGTTAGCTGTCCAACCGTCACTGTGCCGAGCCGGCTGTCCGCTCCGCCGCCATCTTGGTTTGTGATGGGGATCCGCCGCGCGCGCACGTCTCTCTCTCTCTCTCTCTCTCTCTCTCTCTCTCTCTCTCTCTCTCT
>NW_022282833.1:2570-2770 GCF_004355925.1 Anarrhichthys ocellatus
TCTCTCTCTCTCTCTCTCTCTCTCTCTCTCTCTCTCTCTCTCTCTCTCTCTCTCTCTCTCTCTCTAACACACGCGGGCGCTGTGTGTGTCTGTGTGTACAGCCAGCTTCTCTCAGCAGGATCTCTGTAATCTACATGATGCTGACAACGCTCACTATTATCTCACTATTATCTCTCTATTATCTCACTATTATCTCAATG
>NW_022282833.1:2780-6695 GCF_004355925.1 Anarrhichthys ocellatus
CTCACTATTATCTCAATGTTATCTCACTATTATCTCACTATTATCTCTCTATTATCTCACTATTATCTCAATGTTATCTCACTATTATATCACTATTATCTCAATGTTATCTCACTGTTATCTCAATGTTATCTCACTGTTATCTCACAATTATCTGGTGGAATGTAACAAAGCTGTTTTATAATTTTACGGTTGTTTTTATTATTATTGCTTATTATTTTTACTTTTTTTTAACTGTTTCACCATAAACAATTTATTCCGTGTTGTATTTTATTTATTTATGTTTCATGTAAAAAAAAAGGTGGTTAAATGAGACTACTAAACATCGTCTGAACAAAACGTGTAAATCGCTTTTTTCAAATATTTTTTCAGATAACTGATTTTAAAAAGTATGTTTTTAGAATTAAGGCTTGTGAGTTACGGTGGAGTCTCAATATGTAAGTGAATGAGAACTGGATTTGTAAACATGCAAACGTAATACAAGTACAATAATGTGACTAATTTTTCCAAGCAACAGTAATTGTACAAAAAGCTAAATAAAGTAAAAACATTGCCCTTCTGAGAGGAATGGACTATATGAAAATATGCATGAAATATTTTTATACCTGACATTGGTTATAAATTAATGTCAAAGAGATCGTTAGTGATGAGTGAATTGCATTTTCATCAGGAAAATGACTACAGACGAAACTTCAAAAGAAACCGTTGACTGTAAATGTCCCCCATTGGTTTGTGAACTGATGTTTGAAGCCTCGAGTTTGACAATTTGGCCGTCGCCATTATGAATTATAAATTTCTTCTTACATCCCTTCCCTGTTTCTTCATTTAAACACACTTGACACTTTACGTTACACTTCATCATACTTGTTTATAGTAGGCTACTGTTATCTGTTTGTTGTGCACTTATTTTATATTCTTTTATATATATTTTTCTATATTGTACATTTTAATATGTTTCTATTTCTTGCACTGTGTTGATTGTTGTTGATTGTTTAATGTTATGCACCAATCACTATGACAAGTTCCTTGTATGTGCAACATACATTGGCAATAAACGGTTTCTGATTCTGATTCTGATTCTGACAACAAAAAATACAATATAATTTTACTGAAAATCTAATTTTATATTTCCCTTCTTTTTGGATTAACATTGAAATAACAACAAGTATGAATTCAGCCACAAATCTATAAGTGACACTCAACTAATTATTTGAGGGAATAAAGAATTTATTATTATGTTGTTTTTTAATACAATATTTTAATTATTTCACGGAGTGACCTACATTCAGCTGTTGCAGATGTAATTGCTGATGTTGGACTTACAATAAACATAATAGCTGCGCCACCTTGTGGTGTATTAACGCAACGACACTTTATTGATTATACAGAATATACCGTAGTATATTCTAACGTGATGCTTTACCAGATTAATACAACCTTCTTTATTACTTAAAATATACTCAATAAGGGTGGGACAACATTGTAATAATTTATTTTAAATTATTATATATTTTTAATTGTCACTCAATTATTTTCCTTTTGACTGTTTTTGTTCCAGAGCCGTGAATAAATGTATTCTAAAGGTGATTGAATGTAATCTCATGTAGGGATGATGAAAGAGGCTTTATGATTAATAATACACAAGTTAAAGGAGCACAAAAAATACAAGAATAAATATTTTGTTGACAATGTGGAGCAGACTTTACAACATAGACCCGTAGATTGGAAAATAAAATCTAGTGAAAATGATGCTAAATATCGACGTCACTTGGACTTGGAGTGGACGACACCATCATCTACCTGCTGCAACAACCTCACCTGGATGAACCGGTGAGAATCACTTTCTTTGACTTCTCCGGTGCATTCAACACCATCGAACCAGTGCTGCTGAGGGAGAAGCTGCGGGTGGTGGGGGTTAACGCATCCACCATCTCCTGGATCACTGACTACCTCACAGGCAGACCACAGTTTGTCCGACTGGGCCGTGTGCTGTCTGATACGGTAGTCAGTGATACTGGAGCCCCACAGGGAACTGTCCTGTCTCCCTTCCTGTTCACCTTGTACACCACTGACTTCCAGTACAACTCAGGGTCATGCCATCTGCAGAAGTTCTCTGATGACTCTGCAGTGGTCGGGTGTGTAAGGGACGGACGGGAGGAGGAGTACAGGGCAGTAGTGGAGGACTTTGTGGAGTGGGCCGGTAGAAATCACCTGCGTCTGAACGTGGCCAAGACCAGAGAGATGGTGGTCGACTTCAGGAGGAAGACGACGGCTCCACAACCGCTGAGAGTTCAGGGAGAGGATGTGGACATGGTGCAGGAGGACAAGTTCCTGGGTGTCTCCATCGACAGCAGACTGAACTGGAAGACCAACATCAACGCTGTGTACAAGAAGGGGATGAGTCGACTCTTTTTCTTGAGGAAACTTCGATCCTTCAACGTGTGCAGCAAGATGTTGGAGATGTTCTACCAGTCTGTTGTGGTCAGTGCACTGTACTTCTGTAGTCTGCTGGGGGAGCAGCATTGGAGCCGGAGACACCAACAGACTTAATAAACTGATTAAGAAGGCCGGCTCCATCATTGGCTGCTAACAAGACTATCTAGAAGAGGTGGTGGAGAGGAGGACACTGAAGAAACTATTATCCATATTGGATAACCCGGACCACCCTCTCCACCACCTACTGCAGGGACAGACTGATCCAGATACAGGAGAACATTCTGCAATAAGACTTTATAATAAATCACCTCAGGCCAGATCATTCACAAGACTATAACACCGCTACACTACTGTTTAGTTCAGTTTAGTTAGTTAATTTAATATTATTCCATTTCATTATTGTGCATTTTTAAATCTAATAATTTTACTCTTTTATTCTTATTTTATATGTTGTGCATTTGATATTTGCATTTAAAATTGAAGATTTTTACTCTGTTATTTTTACCTGTACCATAATTGCTGCTGTAGCGAAAAAGATTAATAAAGTATCTATCTATCTATCTATCTATCCATCCATCAGGGGGATCTATCTATCCATCTATCCATCCATCCATCCATCCATCATATTATATTATATTTTTTGGGGCTAGTAAAATACCCAAATCTAGAATTAAAAAAATATCTTTTGTGATTCTTCAAATTTTCAGTCGTTTCACAGAAACATTAATCAGTATTTTGATGAGCGTTTCATTGTTTAAGTCATTTTTTTAACAAAAACTACAAAACATTTTTCGGTTCCAGATTCTGAAATGTGACATTTTTTTCGACTTTTCTCTGTTTTTAAACAAAGTGAAGTGAATATCTTTAGATTTTTGACTGCTAATCAGACAAAACATTAGAAGTTTGATGACTTTAATCAGTGAGCTACATGTTTGGAGCTCCAGACTTAATGTAGCACTCTTGATAGATTTCTGTAGTAAGAAAAATGAGTTAAAGTGGACAAAAACAAAAACATATGCATGAGAATATATCTTTTTATTGATCCATTAAATGTTTCATAAATGACAAGGTCCATCCCTAAAGGGCTTTTGACATGTGATGATAACATTTGACACAATGATTATGATTAGGGTGGCACATATTCATATTAATTAAATTATGTCATACATAACAATAGAAGCATTTGTAAAGCTATGATTGGATTACTGAACTGAAACGTTCTGGTTTCCTGTTTGCACGGGCACAGATGTTTCCTCGCTGAAGTATTTCCACCTATAAGCTGTAGACATGTATAAAGGATTTAATATGAAGCTCATTCATTTAAATGGGCACAGAAGATACACGAGCACTCAATATCTGACAGCAAAACGAATCAAAAGCTTTACGTAGTCAAATGTAATTAATGCAGAACTGGTATTCTGCATGCTGTCTTAACGTTCATCTGTGGACAAAGGTTGGTATTTGACCTTTGACATCCTG
>NW_022282834.1:0-6695 GCF_004355925.1 Anarrhichthys ocellatus
AGACAGACAGACAGACAGACAGACAGACAGACAGACAGTGGTCTCTTGTGTTCAGTTTAAAATAGAGAATCAGAACCACCATGTAGTCTGGAATGAGGACACATTTTAATATTTATATATATTTATACTGGTGGAGAGGATAGAAGAATAGAAGCAGTGAAGTTGTCTGAATGAACGTTAGCGCGTCAGCAGGGAGCTCTACTCTACTGAAGCTGCAGACTTTAAGTTCCTCTTCAGCTCATAGACTCCTCCCACTTACTGCACAAACCATAACCTGAAAAGGTTATTGTGCAGCTGAACTCTGAGAACATCACTGAAGATCTGAGGAGCTTCATCTTCATCACGAGGAGGAAACTGTGTTTCAATGTTTCATCAGTGAAGAGGATTTAAGCTTCAGGTAGAGAGAGAGAGAGACAGATATACTGTTGAGGCTTAATGCCTCAGAGCTCAGCAGGAATGTTGGATTTAAAGAGGTCGCAATGAGGGTGAGGAGGAAGAGGAGGAAGAGGAGGGGAGGGAAACAAAGAGGTTACAGCAGAAGAAGAGAGGAGGAAGAGAGAAAATAAGAGGATGAAGCAGGAGGAGGATCTCAGCTTCCTCTTTGTGATCTCAGGAATAGTTTGAAAAGCTTTTTTATTATTTTATATACACAGAGTTTGTTCTGAAACATCACAGACGGAAACATGGAGAGGAGGAAGAATTATTAAGAGAGAGAGAGAGAGGAAGCAGAAAGAAGAGAGATTATGTGTCAGACTAAAAAGAGAGAGAGAGGCTCAAACAGTATGATCAGTTGTCCTTCAAAGATACGTTGATTGATTTACAGACTTTCTCCTTTATTTCTATAAACTAATGAAGACTTTGTCGACTCTAAGTAAACTGATGAAAAATGTATCGTGTTTGTCCTGAGGGGGCGCCAGAGGAACGATCATTGGGTAACAAGGGTTTATCCTCCAGGGAGAAGGATCGGGATCAATGTGACCGGTGGAGTTGAGTTTCATGTCCGAAACTACGGCGCAAAACCGACGTATCACGCCGTGTTTTATTACATACGAAGTCAATGTAACGACGCAAATTGACAGAAATTTGAACTGGGCAACATTAATGACGCGAATATGCGGAATTTATTGGCTGGAGTTGATGTATTTGATGTAATATCTTTGGTATTAACAGTAACGTGGCTGAGGTATTATATACAGTTATATACAAGCATTTTAAAAGCTGTTCATCTCGCTAACAGATCTGTCATGAATTCAGACTTTTTACAAATCAGCATCATGATGTAGTGATGTTGGGATCCTTTTAATCCGTTTATTGAAACCAAATCACTGCTAAACAGTTTATTTTGGGTTCATAGCTCTGCTGCTAGTTACAGTGAATACATCTCAGTGAAACTCACCAACACGTCACGAACACAGACACAACATGTACTAACCATCAAAACTGGGTATTTCGGTCATGGTTAACGAAATGTTGTTGGTATGGCGGTAAGCCCCGCCTCCTCTCCAGCGAGAATGACCCAAATAAACCCAAATTACCTGCAGGTCAAACTCGTGCGAGTACCGCGAGGCAAAAACACACCATAAATTACCTAAATGTCCGTTTTTATGCAGATGACACCATTTTATATGTCAACTCAGACTCTCGTCTTCAGTTTGCCTTTGATGTTTTACATTTATCTCTTTCTAATGATAGACTTGTTTTAAATGCAGATAAGACCAAGTACATGGTGTTCTCAACAGCCATCAACATTTGGCTCAGAAATGTTGAATCAAACTGGACTTAGTCCTTTCATACTCGTCACCGTATCACAAGTTTGGATGGACTTCCTTACAGGAAGAAATAATCACCTCATGATATTTATCGGAACTTTTCTTGATAACTACACGATCCAATAACATCATATTCAATTAAATATTCTAATGTTGGCAGAACTAGTTTCCAGTATTCTGCTGCTTTTAAATGGACTGAACTACAAACTGCTCTCAGACAGGATTCATTCATTCCTCTTGGTGTTTGTAATACTTTGGTGATGTTTGAATGTTGTGTAAACTTGTTGTTTTCTGATTTTGTGTGTGTTCAGGACAGTGACACAACAGCTCTGTGTATAAAGAACAGATCAGCGTTCGAGCATCAACACAACCACCTGCTGCACTGTCTGGAGAAGACGACGGTGAGAATCTGAAGTTCAGATCTGCTCTTAGACTCTATGGAGCTTAAAGATGCCTTCAGCGTGTCGTTATGTTTGCAGGCAGCCTCGATATAAACTCAGGCTTTCACTGGATGTTCCTGATTACTTACTTTCAAGTTTAAATTGAAAGTTTCTTATTGAGTTTGCAAAACAATGTCTTTAAAATGATCTTCCTCAGCAGATTGTCATAGAAATGTACATTTTGAAATGTATATTTTACAAAATCTTCTCATCCATGTCGTTAGAAGTTGAAAGCAAAACCTTTAAAGCTTCTTCAAATGTTTCAATTCAACTTTTTTAATAAGCTGTTAATCTCAGCTTCTCCCTTCCTCTCCTCACAGAACCACGAGTTCACCAATGAGATGAACTACAGCGAGCTGTGCATGACGGAGTCGGTGGGCTACAGGACCAGTCGCAGCACCTCCCTGTCCAGCCAGCAGGGGGCGCAGAACAACTCCACCGGCTGCTGCCCCCGCCGGGCCCGGAGGAGAGCCGCCATGCGACTGGCCAACTCCACGGTGTCCGTCAGCCGGGGCAGCGTCCAGGAGCTGGACACCCTGCACATCAAGTCCACCTCCATCACACCACAAACGTACATGAACACACACAACTGGAGAGAAGACACGCAGATAAAGCACAATGAGAAAAAATGAACTTCAGATAGAATTTGGTTCTGAGATTAGAAATAAACAAAACGGGTCCAAAAGCAGAGCCTTGATGTACTCCACCTTTACTGCATTTTAATGGTTATTTTACCATTAAAAACACATCTTTCAGATAATTAAGACTTGAACTTACTTATTACATTCCAACAGTTGGTAGCATATGAAGCAACTTCATTTAAGCCTCAAGATGAGCAGAAATTATTTGATCAAGTTGGCGCATTTTCCGTTTAACGCAAACTTTCCCTCAGCTTCTAACATCCAGGAAGACATTGCAGAAGAAAAAAAGGTTTTATTGTGTTTTGAAAAATGCAAAATTATACTGCACATCATCAACATATTTGTATTCCGTTCCAAGAAAACAGAGAATTCATTTTCTATTTGACTTAAAAAGCATCAGTGACACACTAACGCTGCAGCACTGACGGGGTTCACTGCATCTTTTCAACATTTTCTTGGTTCCTCATTTGAAATTAAAACAATCTCTGTGTTTGTTTCTCTCCTCAGTCGTTCCAGTCTGAACGCCCAGATGAGCGACCTGAAGCTGAACTGCGGGGAACCAGATTTCACCGCTGCCATCATCAGCATCCCGACGCCGCCGGCCAACACGCCCGACGAGAGCCTGCCGCCATCGCCCGCCTCGATCCCCGGCATCCTGCGCAACACCCAGGCCACCGCCTACACCCACGACACCTTCAAAATCTCCTCCTTATAACCTCCGACCACGCCCGCGACTCCCCCTCCCCTGGACACCCACCCTGCCGCCCCACAGCCGACCTCCCTGTGAGCTCTGAACCTCCTCTGGATCCTCTGATCCTGATACCCGGGGCGCCGCCAGCAGAGATCTCGAGTATGCTCGTTGCTTTTCACTTCCTCTCACTATTGTTGTGGATTAACGGAGACACAAGGGACAAATAACCATAACAGGAGCTGGGAAATCAAGCAAAAATGAATGGTAAGGAATTTGCAAAGAAAAACAATAATTGCTCTCCCGAAGAACCATTCCAAGAATTCATTTTACCCCAACACACACTTTTGGGACGGTTCATCTAATGGAAACGATGCCAAGATTCCCAAAGAAAGACATCAAGCCCCCTGAAAACCAACAAACAGGTTTCATTGGGTCAGTTCTTTGCATCTCTACGGGTACCACATGGCTGCGAGGACAATGGGCTTGTATTTCAGTCTGAACCTGGTGTGAAAGGACCGAGTGGTTTTGGTCTTGACAGTGAAAATCTGAAGGACTGTAGACCAGCTGGAGGATCATTCAGACTCAACCGTTTCAGAGTCAAACTCATCTTTGATTGGATAAAGACGAGACCATCTGCAGACAACCAAGCGACCCTGAGCGGCTTCCAACTCATTGATTTGTTTGGATGCCGTTGTGGGGAAACAGGTGACAGTAATCAGGCCGATACAGCTGCACGATGATACTTGAGGTTTGGTGATATTAACTTCTGTATTGGACCGCTTATGTGTAGAGGTTGTAGGTTTAAACCCCACAAAAATGGGTTGCGATGTCTTAGAAGAGGATGATTCTGAAGTCTGTACGGATGATCTTTCCACTGGCTCTGATTCAGCAGCTTCAGGTCAACTCTTCAGAGTCTGGTTGTAAGAGGTGACCGAACACGAAGGACCATCCAGACGCTGCTGAAACGCACCAATCATAACACGTGAACCCGGACTCAACTGGGCTTAACTGATCTATGCTGAGCCTGAATACTGTTCACTACTCTGAGCTGATCCTTAAGGAGCTGAACTGGACTCAAAGGACTTACCTGTTTTTTTCTAAATGGGACTGTAGAGAGAAAAGGGGTTAAATGAGGGATTCTGGATCAATCCGGTCTGATGTGGACTCGTCTGGTCCGGCTGTAGCTCACAGGTGTTTGACGTCCAGAGGAACGAAAGCGTTTTACTTTTCAAAATATGCAACATTACAACAAGCAGGAAAATAGCATCAACATGAAGAGAATAATAATAATAACAATAATAATATGTGTGTTATAAGAGTACAGTAATCATTGCAGGGAACATCATGTAAAGCAACTAGAATCCATTTGTTCTGTGATCTCTTCAGTGAGAGAGAGAACACAACGTGTATTCTGCAATAGATTTGAATGGGAACGAGAAGCGCGACGCCACAAAGGCTCTTCAGCATTAAAGTCACGTTCGTCCCGATGAGGTGCATTCTGGGAGAAAAAGAAGGTTTGTTTTCAACACATTCATGGAGAAGTTACTTCAGTTTTATTCATCAATGATGCTCAATACCTTCAGCTCCTCAGTGGATCAAAATATCTAAAGAAGAGATTACATCTGTTTGACATCTTTTCACCTGTAGATCAGTTTTGTGGATTTTATTCATCTTTTTCCCCAAAGTTTAAGTTAACTGTTAGGAGAAGCAGTAGGAGCCATGGAGGGGTTACTGAACAGGCCTATCGGGCACAGACCCAGGGGCCCAAAGTGTCAGGGGCCCCCCTGGTCTACAAAGTGTCTCTCAAACAGACATGTACCGACCAGGACTCACAATGACCAGAAAGAAACATAAAAGGACTACAAAGAGACACAAAACAACTACAAAGAGACAGAAAACAACTACAAAGAGACAAAACTACAAGAAGACCTAAAACAACTACAAAGAGACAGAAAAATACAGAAGAGAGGCTAACCATGGACACAGACTTTGTGTGTTGATGTGGAGCAGAGGTGGTGGGGCCTCATGTCTGGGCCCAGGAGCCCTTTGTCTCTTTGTAAGTGTTATCTCAGGTTTGTGTGATTTGCAGGTGAAAACATGTCTTAAAACTGATTTATTTTCACACTGGATGTAGAACAAGTAGAATGTTTCTTTAGATCTGAACCTTCATTGTACGCCACGTCGATGTGATGAAGCTGAAGCAGCTCCTCCGTCTGTCCACAGCAGTTAGAAAGTGAAGTCCTTCCATCATTAATGTGTCTCCTGACATGAACTCACATAGTAAAAGATTGATCATCTTCACAGTCCTAACGACAGAAGAACGAAGGAGACAGACGTTTGACAGATTATATCTGAGGAGATATAAAAGTCAAGAGAACGTTGTGGGTGAGTTGAGAAGAACACGAGGAGACGATAAACTGGGTGATTTCAACACATCGAGCCGCGGAGACACTGGAGAAAACATCTGAGGACGTAGAAGTGTTTCCTGAAGAGGAAGATAAAAACACTCCTGTGGAAGATTTAAAGCTTCTCTTCTTACTTCCTCCTTCAGCCCAGATTCCTGTAGAGACGGACTGATGGTAGAAACCTGAGGACGCAGTAGAACAGAAGCTTTCTTTCGATGCACAGGTGCAGAGTGTCCACGCAGTGATTCACAGGTGTGTTGAAGACGACCTTCTTACAGAGCGCACGCCGTCGGCCACGCGTGACTTTCAGCTGAAGCGTTTCCTCGACCCGTTCACAGGAGACACAGACGAACATACTGTAACATGTTTTGTATCATAAACGTTCACCTGCATCTTCCAATCAAAATCCTCAAACCAAAAAAAGAAATAAAAAAAGAGCAGAAAGTCGTGCATGAGCCTCGTACAGTAGAAGTAGCACTACTGACCTTAGGAACCATATCAGAGAAGAAGAGACAGAAGAACACACACCACTAGTCTTCATCATCCCTTCTTTTGCATGACGACTCATTATTTGCTTCTCTCCTCTCATTGGTTGGTTTCCCCCCCCCCCGTCCCGAGACTTTTCAAAGACGAGTGTTTGCACCACGAGACGTGTACGTTAAAAGAATAAACAGATGAATTTCAAAATAAAATCATTCAGGCATGTTCCTCGCCAGAATGCAAAGTGTGTGTGTGTGTGTGTGTGTGTG
>NW_022282835.1:2500-6693 GCF_004355925.1 Anarrhichthys ocellatus
ATGACCTTAAAATAACCCATTTAAGGTAATGGGGACGATCTATGGTTCCTGTAAGAGGTTGGACATTGAGGTGGATCTAAGAGTCTTCTAGCTCTTTAGGTTCCTTTTGGTGGTTTCTCTGGTCACTGAGGGGGTTCTAGTGGTTCTTTAGAGGGTTGTAATGATTATTCCAGAGGTTCTATATGACCATAACAAAATCCTTTTATCTACCTGGAACGTTCTAAGGGTCATTGAGGTAGATCTAACGGTTATTTTGCTCTTGAGGATCTTTTAGGTGGTTCCTCTGGTCTTAAAGTGGTTCTAGTCATCACTGAAAATGTTATATGGGTGATTTTGATAGTTCTAGGGGTCTTTTGGGACGTCTTGGAACATCTAGAGTTCCTTTCGGTCATGCCTGTGGTCACTTAGGTGGGAACCTGTGGGTATTTCTAGTGGTCCCTGGGAAGGGTTTGGTGTTCTTTCAGGGGGTTCTATGGATCCTTTAAATGGTTCTGATGGTCATGTAGGAGGTCATAGTGGTCATTGAGGGAGTTGTGGAGGTTCTGTACTTGGTACTAGTGCTCCTTTGTGAGGTTTAGGTGGTTTTAATGTTCTTAAAGTGGTCCTAGTGGTCATTTAGGAGATTCTGTGGGTCCCTAAGGTGGTTTTGTGGTTACTGTCTAGGGATCATTTAGGTGGTTCTAGGGAGGATCTAGTTATCACTGAGGAGGTTCTACGTGTCGTTCTAGTGATATTTTAGAAGGTCAAAGAAGAAGAAGTTACCGCAGCAGGTTGTTGAGTCCAGCAAAGGCTTTGGGTTCGATGGAGGAGATGTGGTTGTGGTTGATGTAGAGCTCCTCCAGACTGGAAAGGTTCCTCAGACTGAAGTCCTCCAACTCCTGAATGTGGTTCTCCTCCAGGTACAGAGTCACCAACTGACCCAGAGAGGACAGACCCATAGAGCTCACCTGGACAAAGAGAGACACCAGTTTTTATGGAACTTTGAGCACCAAGGCATCACTGTTTTATTTATGTAATAATGGAGGAGAACATGGATTAGAACATGGACGAGAAGATGGACGAGAATTTGGAGGAGAACGTGGAGGAGAACGTGAGGATATAGACAAGAACATTGAGGAGAACATTAAGGAGACCGTGGAGGAGAACGTGGAGAAGAACGTGGAGAAGAGCATGGAGAAGAACGTGCAAGAGAACGTGCAGGAGAACGTGTAGTAGACTTGTGTTACCTGGGTGAAGTGGTTCTGGGACAGGTCCAGTTCTGTCAGGTTGGTCAGACTCTGGAGTTCCGTGTTGATGGAGGAGATGTTGTTACTCTGCAGCAGCAGAACCTGAAACGTATTGAAACACAGAGTTACAGTATTATCATCAATAAATATGATTATTATAATTATCACCATTCTCTCTGTGATAGGTCACCTGAGTGTCAGAGGAGACGTTGACTGGTACTCGGTGCAGGTGCAGCTCGTTACAGTCCACGGTTCTGGCCTGGTGGTACACGGACTGCGGCGTGTACCAGGGTCTGGTCTCACACACACACTGCAGAGGACACAGCACAGCGCCACCTACAGAACACAACACACACAGCTCAGGATCCACATCAACCTCCACCTGTCCGTCTGAAGTTTAAAGAATCGCTCTTTACCCTGACTGGCCCCGCCCACTCCAGCACACACTGATGATGTCACCACGCAGAGGACGGCGAAAAAGGCCACATATCTCATGATGCACTGCAACTGACGTGTTGGTTGAACTTCCTGCTGAAGGTCAGAGGAGGTGGGTCACATCTACAGCTGGATGGAAACACACAGGAAGTGATATCATTAAGATGTCATAAGTTAAGTTGAGACAACTAAACTTTTCATCATCATCATCATCATTTGCATCACCATGAAGTAATTCCATGTGGATATTTCTTCAATACATATATCATCATCAGCTCCTCCTCGGCAGAGGACGCTCAGTGAGCCATGTGTTCTGGAGTTCAGAAGCGTTTTGACATCGATCTTTAAATCTTTGAGGTTTTGTTGGACAACAGAGACACGTGTTGTCGTTTGTGTCTTTATGTTGCTTGTTCAGAAGGTAGTTTCCTTTTGAAGCCTTTCCATCACCGATGACATTCCACTCTTGTTCTTCTTCAGTGGCATCACATCTTAATTCTGTGGGTTCAGTTTCAACAGTGTCTCGATGCATTTCATCCATTTTCAACAAATTGTTTAATGAGAGGCGCTTCCACGCTGCGCTATGTTGAGAGCAGCACGCACAGCCTGTGCACTTTGTTTGTCCACACACACACACACTCGTGATCACGTGACAAGTTGAGCTTTTCCTTCTATTTGCATGACATCATAGAAATTGATCATAACGATCATCACGTGACCCCTCGGAGCACCCCGCTGCCGCGCGCACAGCCGTCAAACGAGCCGTTCAAAGCTCCGCAGATTCTGTACGGACCGGGACCTCCTTCGCCCGGTGTCCGGGTTCTCCTTCCTGTCCGTGGTGATGATCGACCCGCCCGGATGGCCACTGCAGCGCTACCTTCCAGGTGTGTGTGTCCAGGTGTCCAAGTTTTTACCGCAAGTAAGACACAGCAGAGGGAGACCCGGAGGTTCTATCGGATCATCGGAACCCTGATAAACAGGAACCTCCCCCACTATGAAGAGCTGATCTCTTTGTGAGGCTCGATCATCTCGAGATGTTCGACTAGAGTCAGCTGCTGGGTGATGCGTTCAGGGACATTCGTATAATAGATATTCATATTATTCTAACAGCAGCGCACAGCGATCGGAACGTGTTTTAAACTCACGGTATTTAACCGAATTATTGATATAATGATAATAATTATTATTATAAATAATAGTATTAATAATAACAACAATAATCTCCTGCAGAGCCCCGCGCGGTCCCGTCTCTCTGCTGGAGGACAGACGCCCATGTTCTCACCTTGTTCCTCCTCCTGCTCCGCCGCTCCGAGGATCACCGGCCGGGCAGAGTCTCACTGAGTCGGCAAAGTCCGGTAGAGACCAACGGGGTACGGTCGTAGCCGGTATCGGGTCTTCGGTCTCCGGTTGATTCGGGTCTCGTTGATCCAGATGAGTCCCGCTGTCTGTCTCCCCTTTTATCTGAAGGCCCCCCCCCCCCCAACCCCCGTCCTCTATCAGGTCCGCAGCATTACTCGGGATCAGCCAATGAGCTTTATAGGCCACCGGGCGACGGACCAATCAGAGCTCGGATGCTGCACAGAGGCGATGGAGGGGGGGGGGGGGAGATCTACTGAGATGACGTAATGCTCCAGATTCTGTGATGACGCTCTGAGTTCTTCTCTCTTCAGTCTCAGAGTTGATGTCACTGAAGAGCAACTAACTACACGACCCAGTGTTGGCTGGTCCATAGAGGGCGCAATAAATACAATAAATAATAATAATAATAAACTGTACAAATTGTCAATATTTGTGTTTTTGAAAGATGGAATCACCAGTAATATGTGTAAAATATGATATCTGCGGTAAATATATGCTTTTCTTGCACGTCCTCTCCGCGCGTGCACGTCCTCTCCGTGCGTGCACGTCTCAGCAGCTCTGGGGCGCTGGAGAAACTGGCCAAAAGAGGCGGGACTATGAAGCAGTTTAGCCAACTGCTACTTAAAGATATAAATGTGTGACATACAATTTAGCCAATCAGCGTCCTCAAATAGATTCAGCTTGGGGCAGAATCGATTCTCTTTTCATTCCTGCATAATTTGCCTAAAACGCCTATCCACCGCGTACCCAAAGTAAACTGACAGCTGTTATTGAACCATTGGGAGTACATGTGTGGTTTTAGTCTTTATTGAAAGGCAACACTCTGAAGTTTCTTCACAATCAGTCAGAATCACTGTAAATGCTATTAGCATTGAGCTAACGCGCTATCAGTACAGTGAAAGAGAAGCATTTTACTTCCGCCTAGATTTGTTTTGGCCAACAGATGGCAGCAGCTATCTATGGCTGGGACTGACGGGCCTGAAGAGACTCTCCTTCCAGCAGCCAACAGTCAGGACCCCGACTGTAAGTTAAAATTTGATATCAATACGACAGAAAACTTGTACGTGGTTCACTAAGAGTGCGCGCGTCACCACGTCAACATGCATATACTGCTATAAACTACGTGTTGGAAATGCAAACTATATTTTATTTATGTCGATGTATGGTTAACTACAT
>NW_022282836.1:0-1833 GCF_004355925.1 Anarrhichthys ocellatus
TTTTTTTCATGTTGGAATAAAGGTTAAATATTTGAACTGTAAAGTAGTAATACGTGTTTGTTGACATTTTCTGAAGTTTAAAGTAGGCATTTTCACCATCGCCATCTTGTTTTTTGCAACCAGTGTACAGGAAGTGAGCATATCTGGACTGAGGAGGAGTGACGTAGAGACCTGTCAATCTCCAGACTATAAACACGTCATGCAGTTACAAACAGAAGAGTTCAGAGAGCAGAGGTGAGTTTCTGTCGAGTCTTTATTAAGAAAAAGTATCACGTGATCCAGAACAGACACCGAGGTCTGATCTGGATCAACAGAATCACCAGTTTACATCCGTCTGTACAGCCGCTACGGGAGCAGAGAGGGGACAAAATGGACCAAACACAAACGCCTTCACATTCAGAAACATTTTGATCTCCAATCTAAAATTAGAAAGTTTTGAAAAACTTGTAACATGGCGGTACTTTGGTCAAAAAAACACAACTACAAAATGTCAACATAATTATTCTTAAATCTCAATTCTTTGTCTCTAAACCAACGGGGTCAAAACAAGGAACTCTAGTGTCGGCATTACCTCACTACTGTTATTAGACATTCTATTTGATCTATTTGATGTCACAGCAGCTGCGGTCACTTTCAATTCATGTTAACTACAAGCAAAACGTCTTTCATACTAAAAGGACATATTTTCGGAGGATTCTCAGTTGTACTTGTATCACTTAATCCTGTAAATTCAGTCTGTAATTTATTTGTTTTTAAAGTTTTACAACAAGTGAAAACAGCTGCCAGTGCAGTGAGAGCTTAATTAAACTTCATAAATCAGCTGATATGATGCTTTTAAATTTGACATTGTTCCAGATGAACAGTTAGAATTTACTCTCAGAGATAAAGCTAATGTAGCTGCTAACTCAGTTAGCTCGCAGGTAAAGCAAATAAAGTGCCGACATTAGTCAACATTAAGGATCCAGTTTGTTTTTGAGCTAAAGCTAATGGCGGTGATGGCTAACGTTAGAATTACCTCCACAGAGAAGTGACTGATTAGCTAACAGGATCCAACTGGTTTGAAAGTAATGCTAATGTAGCATATTGCTAACATTAGCTAAAATTATGAATTTAGCTACATTAGCTTCAGCATTACAGACTTGAAGATAACGCTGACTGCTATAGACTGCTGAAGGGTGAGCTAACATAGTGCTAACAGTATGGCTCTAGTTAGATTACAGCTAAAGCTAATGTAGCTAACTGCTAATATAAGCTAATGTTGGGAGATTAAATGAACATAGCCAACATCAGTTATCTTAGTTGGCTAACGCTAACAGTAGCTAATAACACGGACTTGGAGATAAAGCTGACTGCTAACTTTAATTTACTTAGACGTAAGCTAATGTAGCACTAATATTAGTTAACATTGTGGATCCAGTTGGTTTGGAGCTAAAGATAAAGAAGCTAACTGCTAATATAATAGCATCATTTTGCAGTAGATTCGAATTTGTTTGACCAAAGACTGTTGAGTTAAAGGACCAGTGTTTAGGATTTAGTGGGATTTATTGGCAGAAATGTAAAATAATATTCACAACTGGTTCTAATTAGTGTATAATCGCCTGAACACAAGAGGAGTCGTCGTGTTTTCATTAGCTTAGAATGAGCCGTTCATAGCTACATGGGGAGTCCGCCAAGTTCCTACGGTAGCCCAGAACGGACAAACCAAACACCCTAGAGACTCTTTGGTATTTTTGCGTTACCTGAAAGCCACATAGTTCTCCAACAGGGGGGGGGGGGGGGGGGGAAGAGCGCACATAACCCCACACCCCCCCCCCTTAAGGTGGAGGGGTCTGC
>NW_022282836.1:1933-6668 GCF_004355925.1 Anarrhichthys ocellatus
GATGGCACTAAATCCTACACACTGTCCCTTTAAGTTGGAGTGATTTGACCTCGGGCCTTTCTTAAGGCAGAGCTGGACCTGAGGAGGGGGGGGAGACAGTTGGTTTGTTCAGGAAACAACACATTCAAAAAAAAGAAAAGAAAAAGAAAAGGTGAATAAATCCTATGAAGGGTTAAAATCAGAGAGGCATCCGGTTTCCTTCCACGCTGATTTTAACAGCGTGACCCGGCTTCGTCAGGCGGCGGATGTCTGCGAATCTACGCAACTGTTTGTCGACGCGGGTCATTCCCTTCTTCATCGGACCGTGCTGAAACAAACAGAAACATCACGTGTTAGCACGATGCTAACGGGTTCAGAGGTCCTTTAAGTGTTTAACCAGCTCTGCCTTCAAAAGACAACAATAAACAGTGATGAAACACTTAGCTGTGCGTTCACACCAAGCACAAAACAAGCGTCATTTGATATTGTAAAAAATAATAATTAAATTTGCAATTTGTCACGAAAAGGGACTAAAATGTCTTTAATCCGATAACGTCGCTGGCGTATTTACATCTAGATGACATAGATTTGAGTGTTGACGGAGCTGCTACAGTGTTAGCTTAGCCTAGCACTCAGCTAGCCAAACTCCATTCAGAAAACAAGCTTTTTAAAAAGTTGTTTGTCGGGTCTGTCCGAAAAACAACAAGCGAAGCATGAAGAGACGTTTTATAAATCTGCATCATGTCGTTATTTCTGCATCTTTTTCATCCATCGACTACAAATAACCCTCATCTAAAGCCGCTTGTTTTGGGTCATAACGCTGTCGTAAAGCAGCCGACGCTAGAGACAGTGAATATTTATTGGTTTTGTGCGTCTCTGGATGATGTTATGAACACGATGGTGTTTGTCTTTTTAACATCTGGGACTTCAGAATACAGGAACAAAGCAGCTGAAGTGCTTATTTCCACCATAGAGGTTAATGGTGGGAATAACCAGCGTTGGTATCTATCCCATGTGCGAGTTAACGCGAGGCGAGGATTCGCTTCCACATTTGGTGTAAACACAAAATCTCATAAATCTTCTAGTTTATGGATGCACACAAACGTTACATCACTTGTTTTGCTGTTTGTAACACAAGCAGAGTGTGTTTTGTAGATGTTTCATCACTTTATCACTCTTCTCTTCTCCGGCTCATGCAGAGGAAGCGTTAATGTTAGTTAGATGTTGCATCACCAAGCTTCCCAAAAGCATCGACCTCAACCCACCAGCAAGTGTGTGAACGAGGTGTGTGTGTGTGTGTGCGATACTGATGGACATGATGGATATAGATGGTAAATATACGTTTTAAAGTCGTTTATCATCACGTGCACAACTACAGAGGAGAAGTTGTTGGTCGTGAAAATCGAATATAAATTAAACCAAATATATATTTGTGGTATAAAGGATTTGCAAATTGAATAAACTAATTTAAACTAGGATGTAGTAATGTATGTATATAGAGATGTAAACTGGTAGTAAAACAGTAAGTAGGAACGTATAAAGACGTTGTCGCTGTCGTTCACATTAGAAGTCAAACAGGCGTCACTGGATGAACACAGAGACTACAGGGTTCAGGTTTAAAGGGACAGTACTGATGTTATGAAGTGTGGTTGTATGAGCTACTTCTACATACTCTGTGTATTACTACAGTAGATGGAGCATATTTTAGATATGTAAAAGGATCAATATCAGTTGAAGTGAACGCTTGGTTTATCATATCTTCAGCCCTTTACCTCTCTGACGGGGAGATGGAGTTGTTCTCTCTGCTCAGCGACACACAGAGTATGTAGAAGTACATCATGTAAACATGTGTGTGTGGAAGGAGGCGGGCCAACACAAAGAGCAGTGAGATCAGTGTTGGTGTGAGTCCCACTGGTCACAGGTGAGTTAGTCCTCTGACAGACGGTTCCCCACAGACAGACGCTCCTCTCCGTCTTTTATCTGAGAGCGGAGCGTCTTCTCCGGAGGGAAACCCTCACAGCAGTCTAACCATCACCACACGCCATACAGAAGGACTTACTGCCCCCCCTACAGGCCAGCAGCAGGGACTACAGGGGCATTCTGTTCCCCTCTATGCTGATCTTCATGGCTCCCTGTGGGCGGCCCGATTTCTTCTGCTCAGCGATGCGACGCTTGAGCTTCTCCATCTGGCTGAGGCCTTTCTTATAGCCGCTCTACAGAGGACCAATCACAGCTCAGCTCATTACCTCACTTCCTGTGTTCAGGGCTAGACCTCCAGAAGGAAAGTTTGACCAGATTCTCTCCTTTAACTTCCTTTTCATTGCAAGCTAGATGTCAGGCTACACAAAGTACATGTAGTACTCTGTGGTACAACAGTATTACTACAGAAATATGGACTTATTACCAAATATCAAATGTGCATTCAATACATAAAGTGTCACGTGTAACAGAAAATGAAAAGAACAACTTTTAACTCGGAGATGAATCACTCCTAAACATTTATACATTTATAATAAACGTTCTCTCGTTTCACACGTTCCCACCTGGATGCTCCTCATCATTTCCTTTCCTTAAAGTCTGGAGAATAAACCCTCGTGTGACTCACCCTGCTGGACTCCATCTCTACGTTCCATTTGGGTCGAACTACGTAGTCTTTGTTGGACGGCATCGGTACACGAGCACGGGCACAGAAACCAGGGTCACCGGGTCTCAGGGCTCTGAGGAGGAGGAGAGAGAGATGAGGAGGAGGAGAGATGAGGAGGAGAGAGAGAGAGAGAGAATGGAGATGAGGAGGAGGAGGAGAGAGATGAGGATGAGGATGAAGATGAGGGGGAGGGAGAGAGAGAAGGGAGATGAGGAGGAGGAAGAGAAAGAGGAGGACTATTAGTTACTATCAGTTAGAACAATGCTGAACTCTTCAGTGTCGTCAGAGAAGAACTGGATCCAAACAGCTTCTGTCAGCTTACTTTTCCTCTCCAGTCAGCTGCTTCTCCAGATCTCTCCGAGGCGTCTGACCCCCCGAGCTACAGACAGACAGACGGGAAGAGAGAGACACTGTGGTTTATATCATGATGGGTTAAACAGTGATGGGACACAGAACACGGTTCATGAACTCAGCAGTGAGTCCACAGTCTGCTGAGTCTCCATGCTGTTACTAATGCTATAACTAATGCTATAATTAGTGCTATTACTAGTGCTATAACTAATGCTGTTACTAGTGCTAATGCTAATGCTATTACTAATGCTATTATTAGCATCCTCCACCTCACAGCAGTTAGTCAGACTTTGCTTTGAGGGCCTTGAGGATCCTCTGACCCTCGCTGTGGATAAAGACCGATGAAGGCCCTCAGGATTGTGTCGAGGTTCACACAGTGGAGGAAGACGTACTCAGAGGTTTTTATACCACAGAGCAGAAATACTCAAGATACAAATAAAAAGCCTGCATTCAAAATGTTAGTACAGTTAGTATCTGAAGTACCAGAAGTAAAAGTACTCATTATGCAGAATATGATGTGTAATATGTTATTGATGCATTCATGTGTTCTTTAATGTTGCAGCTCATTTTAAAGACTTTATACACTGCTGGTAGTATTAATCTATAATAATAACACATCATCTTTTATTTATATGTTCTATTAATTTGAATCTGTAAAAAGTAACTGAAGCTACTTAAGATAAATAGTACAACATTCACCTCTGAGATGTAGTAGAAGTATAAAGTGTGTGCAGGAGCGACAACACGGAGACGAGCGTCAAGATAAAAATACTTCTCAAGCTTCAGGCAGGAGGGAGGAGACAGAGGAGAGGAGTTAGGAAGGAATCAAGGAGTCAAACGTTAAAGAACAGACTTCATCCAGTCTGACTGCGTGTGTTCACTTTAACCTGAACCGTCTACAGGCAGGACTCACTGTGCAACCATGCTGTGCAACTGTGTGACTGAACCTGATTGGTGGAGAGAAGACGTCGGGTTCCTCCACCCTCTCCACCTTCGGAGACTGACTGAGAGGAGGGGGGTGAGGAAGAGGAAGAGGAGGAGAGATGAAATGGAAGGATGAAGAGGAATGAAAGAGAAACACTGAAGGTGGAACTCAAAAGAAACAAACAGGAAGACGAAGGAAAGAAAGACTACGTGTGATGATGAGAAAATGAAAATATGAGAGACTTGAGCAGCGACATCATGTCCTGATGGACTCATCAGGATCTAGACCCAAGTCTACGAGGATTATTCAGCCTTTTGGTGTAAATATTAGTTACTCAGCACACCCATCACTGTTAGTAATGTGCTGCCATAGAGCTGACCCTCCTCACAGTTTAACGTTAACCATCAGAGTGTAAATAAAGTTTTAACGTTAACCATCACAGTGTAAATAAATTTTTTGCTTTAACCATCACGGGGTAAATAAAGTTTTATCGTTAACCATCACAATTTAAATAAAGTTTTAACGTTAACCATCAGAGTGTACATAAAGTTTTATCGTTAACCATCACAGTGTAAATAAAGTCTTATCGTTAACCATCACAGTGTAAATAAAGTCTTATCGTTAACCATCACAGTGTAAATAAAGTTAACGTTAACCGTCACAGTGTAAATAAAGTTTACCGTTAACCATCACAGTGTAAATAAAGTGTTACTGACTCAGTAGAACATGTGTTTCTAGTCTCTGATCTCTGATCATGTTTCATTGTAAACAACCAATCAGTGTTTAAACAGGAGAGCTAGTAATGTTAGCAGCACCGCTAACGGCTAACCAACAGG
>NW_022282837.1:0-6693 GCF_004355925.1 Anarrhichthys ocellatus
GATGTACCCTGTGACTTTTTTAGGACTCTTATCGACATATGTGACGACCTTCCTACTCCCATGTATACTATGTGTCCCTGTTACTTGTTTGTTGCTGGTGGTGATGATTGGAGTGTCATCAGCTGGATGAGCCACTTGAGCCGGTGTGGCTCTGACCTTAATTCAATACCTTGTTAATTTGGCAGGCTTGCTCTCTGCAGGGGAGAATATCCTTTCTTCCACTGGCATGACACTGTTCTTTTGGTTTATATTCTGCTTCTTGCTATATATTGCCACACATACCCATACATACAGGCTGGTTTTGAAGAGTTTCCAGCAGCTAGAAGGAGACACTGGCAGCACTCGAGGATTGTGTCTGTCCTCCATGTGGACATGTGCTTTACAAACTGACCATGTTGTGATCGGCCCAATTCTTGGCCAACACAACCCTTATTATTTCAAACAAGTACAGTAAGATGTACAGACATGCTACTAATATGTTATCAATTAGTAAAGTTACATCCTGTAAAAAAACATCAAGTTTCTACTAAAAGGTTGTTTAGTTGGTAAAAAGCAATAGGAGCACAGAGAGTAATACAAGTGTGATATAGGGGTGTGTAAATGTCTCTGGAGAGAAGAGATTTGTCCAACTATTGCCCAAAGACAGGCAGGATGTGGACCAAAAAACAAACTACAGAAAATGTATATTTTTATTATATTTCAAATTGATGTTTGTGTCACTTATTCTGAAAATCTGTCTTCCTGTCTCTAAAAATAGATCACAACAATGGAAACGTGTAAAAGCGTTATAACAGTATCCAACCTGACGCCCTCAAAGCTCCATGCAAACATGCATTTCTATATTATTGGACATTATATGAGACGGTGTTTTGTAATGTAATAATAAGCCCGAGTGGAGAATTCATTTGTGGTTAACCCCTGGGCAGGTCACGTGACTCTCAAAAGTGACAGGAGACCGTGAGTCTAAAGCTAGCTTTATTATTTTAGCTCATGTCCATAAGGATATTCCTCATAAGGTTGTATTTAATAGCTGTTTGTGCAGCGGAGGACTGTTGATCCGGACCTGATGGAGACTCTGAGGTAAGACCTGTTCTCAGCAGGGACCTGAACGTTCTGTCGTTACCATGTCTACCAAAATGTGCATCTTTTCTAAATTCACGGCTTCTGTCCAGAAACAAACGTTCAGTCAGTCAGAAAAGCAGAAATATCTACCTTCACTCGAGGAAATCTCTCAAAATACACCTTCAAACCAGCATTTCTTGCATCAGAAACTCTACTTGTGACCTACTGTCGAAGTTTTGAGAACTTTCTGCTGGAAAGAAGTAAGATTTATACACTTTCTGAACCACTGTTGTTTTCAATGTATTTTACCATTGAGACTCTCTCAATCCACAAAATACACCAATATTTATGCTAATATTGGTAATATGTTCAATTGTCAGTGTAAATTCATCCACTAGGACTGACTTTTGACTGTTGTGACCAAGTTTAAACACGTTTTAAACCAAAGCTTTTTTCTTGGTTAGCTAACGTTAGCTTTATAGCCCCGACCGTGTAGCATTAAGCTAGAATACGCTGATAAATGCAAATACAAATATTGTTTCTATATATTTATACAACTTCGAGGTGATATAGATCATAAGTGACGCACGTATGACAATATATGTAATCCGTATTATTTCAATGTATTCACAATTCACACGTTTCCTACATACTCGTCATGTTTTTCATAAATGAGACTATTTTACACCAAACCTCGTTCAAAACCTAAAATATATATATTTTTATAGAAAAAGCGCTGATATGTTTCTGACTTTCAGTCAATCAACAAGACTAATTTAAATTTACATTTTTTTTTTAAGTAGTCTGGTGTAAATCTCGCTGTGTAAGATGCATCTGAGATGTACTCTGTGTAAACTGTAATAACGCTTCCAGACTGATAGTAATTATCTACACACATGTACACGTGTTGACGTGCACGCACATATTAATGTTTACAATAAACAGCTGACAGAAATCATTATACAGCCTAATCCTTCATATGCTCATGAATTATGAAAACAAAATGGAGTTGTGAATATCAGAGCAGGTCAGGTGTCATTTTAATACATGTGACAGTAAACTGTTGTGTATAGTGAAACTGTATCAGTGGTGACTGTGTGTTCACGGGTTTGATACCAGGAGCATGTAGACATATGGAAGGCCTCCTGCAGTAACAACACTGTGACACAAATGCAAACATTTTGCACTTTACTGTGTTTTTTTCTCCATATATTTATAGCGTATCATTTTTTGTGTGACATTTACTTTCTGTCTAGTCGTACTGCTTTGTGGTACTGATCCGTTTAATGTGATATGTGATGTGAGAAAGTACCATGATGTGCATCAGTGGTCTGAGGGTTGTGTGTTTTTACCCTCAGATGGCCCGACGGAGCGCGAACACCAGCGTCCAGATCCCGGACCCTAACCGTCCCGGACCCCCACCTGACAACGACCCTGGCAGGACGATTACAGTCCCTCCAACCAGGAGCACGGTAAGAGCACCAAGAACCTGAACGTCACACAGTTATTTTAACACTTTATTGATACGTTTCTTTCATCATCAGTCCATTGCATGTATTTTATACAAGTTACATTTACAAATAACAGAAAATATCTAAGAGACATAAAACTCAACAAAATAGAAAGACAAAAGGGGGAGGTTTGGGGGAGTGGGGTGAGGGAGGAGTTCCAGCCTTCCAGACTAATCTATAACTGATATTAACCATCTGTAACTGGATGCGTACATGTGCAAGACAGCCAAAAAAACCTGAAACTGGTGTAGAAACGATATGACAGCAGGATAAACAACATGATCCACATGATGGAGGAGATTCAAACCTGTAACAGCTGCTGCTGAACACCAGAAAGAAAAGTTCTTAAAGATACGACCTGTAGGACGAGTCCTCAGCAGCTGTAGCTACTTTCTCTGCACAGAGCATTTGTTTTTGATCTCTGTACCGCCACAAGTTGATGGTTAGTTGCTGCTCTGTGCAGACAGGAGGACGTTCCAAACGCTCTTTTGCTAATTTGGTAGTCAGGTTTTCTCGGCTCACCTGTGGAGCACGAGGTGTGTTTTAGAAAGAACGGTTCTGAGGGAGTTATGAGCGGAGCGAGAAGTTTAAAGTGATTCCTAGTTCTCGGTGGAGCTGTGTGAACTGTTTTAGACCATAAAGAAGGATATGCTTTAGGGCGGGGCTACCTCGTGATTGACAGGTCGCTACCAGAGCCGTAGGCAGCGTCACCACGTCCCTCTTTCCGTTCAAAAGCAAGATGGCGGCGGCCAAAATACTGATCTTGAGGTGCAGTGGTCTGATGGTTGTCATTTTCTTTTTACCTTCAGGCAGATCAACGCTTCACGTGTAGGCCTTTCCTCATCCAGGACCCCAACCGGCCCGACGCCCCACGGATCATCCTCCGTAGGATCCCAGCTTCAACGCGCTGTGACCCTGGGCGTTCACATCGGCCATCCACTCCCTCCTCTCCCCCAAGCTCCCCCCAAAGGCCAGGCAAGAGAAGGTAAGTTTTATTTACTCAGCACATTTCAGCAACAAGGCCATTCAAAGTTTTCAAAAGCATTGAGACAAAAGAAACACACCACAAAATGACATTCAAATACAATTAAAAGCATTAAAGAGCCAAGAGAAGAGGAAACTAAGACTAGCTAAAATAGGACAGGAATAAAATACAAGACTAACAGTTAGAGTGCAGTCAGAAACGATTTGCTGAAAGACAGCGGTGAATAGAAAGACTTCAGCCTTGGTTTAAAAGAAGAGACAGTTGTAGCCGACCTGCAGTTTTCTGGGAGTTTACTCCAGATAAATGGTGTATGGACATGTTTTTATAAATCCTGCTTTCATTTTTTAATACGGGTTTTAATTTCCCATATGATATGAATTTTTCACACAACGTCATACCGGTGCATAGCAGAAACAACTGCTGTCACTCTTCAACAGGCAGCTAAATATATTGTTCGCCGTTAAGTAGGGCTGCACAATTAATCGAATTTTAATCGCGATCACGATTTTGGCTGCCACAATTAAATGAGCATGATCGTCAGCAATATTGACGTTTAAAATGCGTGCTCTGCTACATATCAAATCAAGCGCTTCCTCGACTAACAGTCAGCCGACCACCAGGGGGAGAACGAGATGGGAGGTGTCATGCGCGCACCCTGCAGCGGCAGCCTCAAAAAAAGTTCTGTCTGCAGTCGTCTCCGGTATTAGTAGAAGAGTAGAGAGACAGACAACAGAACAGAGAGCAGACGTTCACGGGTGTCGTGTGAAAGGTAAATCAAATGTCAGGAGCAGAAGGCGAGGAGCTAGCCCCTCGACAAGGATCTTCATCCGATTTAGGACAAGTGATGTTAACCAAGAACAAATCATATGCACAGAGTACATTAGAGTTGTGTCTGCGCCGCATAGCAACACAACTAACTTGTTCAACCACCTGAAAAATCACCACAAACCACAGTACGACGAATGCATTAAGGCCAAAGCTAACGTTGCCTCGCTGAATCTCCGTCCATGTCCAACGTCAACCCAGAAACCCATAACAGCGACCCTGCATAGCGCAACAGCGTATCCATCCACCTCCCAAAGACACACTGAAATAACGGATGCAATCGCATTTCATTTGGCCAAAGACATGTGTCCAATAAATACTGTGCGCAATGAAGGCTTCAGAAAAATGGTCAAGACACTAGACAAGAGATACGTGATCCCCTCGCGCAATTATTTCTCCAAACAGGCATTACCTGCACTGTATGAAAAACGTCGGGGGGGAATACAAAGGGATGTCACAGCTGTCGAGTATTTTGCGACTACGATTTTATTAATATTTTTCTTCAGGTGAATAAGAACCGTATAAGTTTTATTTTGATGCAAAGACGTGTACATTAGCTGGAATGTAGCACAACATGGAAGTGAAAGCAGTGCTCTGTTGATTTAATTTTGGGTAAAAAGTGTTGATACTATTTTATTTATATTTTCCTTCTACGAGATGCACTGTGATCAGGACCAGTCTGATGCAAAGATGTGTACATTAGCCAGAATGTAGCACAACAATGGAAGTGGAAGCAGTGTTCTTGTTCATTTAAACGTGACTAAATTAATGAATAATCGTGATAAATAATCGTGATCTCAATATTGATCAAAATAATCATGATTATGATTTTGGCCATAATCGTGCAGCCCTACCGTTAAGGGCGCTGCGGTCGGAGCTAGTTGTCTTAAGTGTAATGAGAGGGACCCCTAGTCATGGTTATAACTTTATAACAACAATTAATAACCCACAACTAACGTTCTTTAACAGGGCAAAACACCACGACAGTTTGTGACAAATAAACAATTTGTAACACTAATAATTGTACATTTATATAATTTCACCGCCGAACTGCATGCTGCAACTCGCTCGCTAGCCCGCTAGCACAACAGTCTGCTAACAGCTGGGAGAGGCTCCGTTGCTACAGTAACGTTACATTAAAGAACAGAACAGAGCGATGCAGGATGAACAAAGACAGGCCGGAGATGTCTGTGCCCAAGAGAGGAGCTGGGTCTGCTGTTTGGAAGTGTTTTGGTTTTAAAAAACCTGACGTTTTGCGAGTTTGTTGAGCCACTGTTGTTGCTGCTGGTGGTAACACGAGCAACTTACTCCATCACCTCAGCAGAAAACATGTGTTGGAATACCAAGAGTGTGATGACGGCCGTCGGATTCGAGGCCGTCAACCAGTAACGTTAACGCTAGTGAAACAGTGAAGCCAAAGGGTCACACATCGCTTGAAGAGGCATTTGCTTGAGGCAGCACATGACAAGAAAAGCAAGTGGTGGAGCGACATTACGAACGCAATAACGATCCAGCTATGCAAGGACATGGTCCCGCTACAGACAGTCGAGAAAGACGGGCTCAGAGCAATAATTAAAACACTGGATTCAAGGTACGTCTTACCCGGGCGAAAGTACTTCAGCCAAGCTGCTATCCCAACATTATACAAACAAATGAGCACACCCTCTAGTAAGCAAAGCCTTCATACATGATGACATTAACATGTTTTTATATTCTATGTACTCCTGACAGTAGAGTAAGCCACTATAAACCTATATAAAAACACAGCCAAAGGGGGAAAAAAATACCGTGATATACCGTGAAACCGGCAGAATCTTAAAAAATACCGTGATACACACTTTTGGTCATACCACCCAGCACTAGGCTGACTTTGTAATTGTCTTCATGCGGCTGTTGAAATTCAGAGTCCATAGCTACACCTAGAGTTCTGTCTTGGTCTCTGGTTTTCAACATTGTCGATCTAAGCAGAGCGCTGACTTCTAATTGTTCCTCCTTGGCTTCAAAACAACTACCTCACTTTTGTCTTTGTCAGTTTTGCTCAGACTGGACAATAGTTCCTGTGATATGGTTATGTAACATTGTGTACCAACTGCATAATCATTTTGTTGTTTTTCCAAAGTTTCTCTGAACCACCTGAGGTTCCCGGTGAGCCTGGAAAGGTAAGTGAGCCTGGAAAGGTAAGTCTAAAGAACAGGAGGCTTGATCCGGAGTGGAGGAACCAGTTTTACAGCTGGTGGGGCAACAAGGCCCCTGGACCTCCAGGCATTCAGGTAAGTCCACCTAAACCCCCTCAGGGACCCGGTGTGCCTG
>NW_022282838.1:0-299 GCF_004355925.1 Anarrhichthys ocellatus
CCTTGAATGTTCCTTTCCACGCATAATGCGCCACTGCCATACTTTGTTGGAATCCATCTTTTTGTGGTCTTCCAGACTGCAGGTGTCCATGTTGTCCATTACAATGATCTATTCTTCTTTGTCGTCCATGTCATTCTTTCCTGTAATCAGTTCATGAGGAAAAAAAGGATACATGATCAACAATATATCTTAGCCTGGAGTCATACACAATTTAAATGTATTCATAAATATCAGACATTTTACACTTACAGGTTCTCAAATGTGAGGATTTGCACTTTTGTCACCATCTTGTTGTGAAC
>NW_022282838.1:309-6692 GCF_004355925.1 Anarrhichthys ocellatus
TCAGAAGGCTCTGAAAAGCTGGTTCGGCATGTAACCCAGGTGGAGGAAGGAAGACTGGGCTTCTCTCTCGAGGGTCGTCAGCTCCTGGACCGTCGGGGCCAGAGCCTCCACGTGGCCCTTGTAGTTACCACCTTGGCAAGAGCAAGAGGTTTTTTGGTCAAGCAGTGAATTAACAGCCAACACACACGATAACTATAGATATTTTGATTAGTGTACTGGAAGATTGTTTACTATTCACAAAGCCAGTGTGGCCACAATATGCTCGTACACAGGGGTCCCTGTAGAGCACACATACCTCCCAAAGCCTTGCGCTGACCATAGGTGACCTTTCCATCGAAATCATCGACGGGTACTTTGATGTCTGGCTCACACTGGGTGATGGTGCACTTTAGATGCTCCTCAACATCTGACAGGAGCTGTGGTGAGAGGCAAGGGAATAATGGGTATTATGTCATATGTGTGAAGTTCAAGTGTGTGACAAACTCTACTTGCTGCATGAGCTTGATTTAAGTTTGAGTTTCTTAGTTCACCTCTTTCTCGTTGTACCAGATGGTGCAACCTCCATCCTCCTTCAGCCGGGTGTTGTAGCAGCCTCTGCCTCGGTTCGCGCAAACATGGTACCACACCTGCACAAATAGAAACATTGTATTTGACCTATTTTTGTAAAACAATCTAAATTAATCAGCAGCATATTTTCTATAATCCAGCCAACCTTCTCCTTCTCCATTGCAACCAAGGAGATGGCCAGTCCCATCCTGCGAGTTAAAAGGAAATGAGATTTTTTAAGTCAATCATATAATTCTGTCTTTTCCGTTGAATCATAATGCGATGAGTGCATTTTAAGATATATTCTGTAACAGTTGCAATCAAGATGAATTTGATTTTACAAACATAATCATGTGGTGAAATTTACCACGGCACACAAACTCATTTTCTTGAAAGTTCATGTTTACCTCTCGGCTCTTCCAACTCTTCCAATACGATGGACGTAGTTCTGCTTCTCGTCTGGCAGGGTGACGTTAATCACTGGAGAGAAAAAGGTGGAGATTGTGGACTTGTATATACAGCAAAGCAATCTTTTGTAATGAACACTGTATTTAATGTTGGAATGTAAGTTGTAAATCGAACATATTTACCATAAGGAACTCCGTGGACGTCGATTCCTCTGGCAGCTACGTCTGTGCAGACCAACAGCCTCACTTCTTTTTTCTGAGAACACAAGAAGAATCTTTAAACATCGCTAGACTGGTTGCAATTGAGAAAGGGTAATTAAACAGCCGATGTCCTTTTACCTTGAAGCGCTCCAAGTTAGTTTTCCTCTCGTTCGGCTTACGATCCCCATGCAGACAGACACAGGAGAGCTGGTGGCTTTTACTGTCTGGACCTAAAGAAAAAAAGAGACACCAATTATACTTTGTCATGGAGTCAAACATGGATCACGTCATCATTATTTAGAAGGTGTGTCCGGTAATGCCTCCTACCTCCTCCTTGCTGAATGAAGTACTGCTCCATGTTGTCACAGTCGATCTTGGTGCGGCAGAAGATGATGGCCTGGTCCATCTTGTGCTCTTTGATGGCCCTCACCGTGTACTCGCCCTTCAGCATCTTGATGGCTTCCGACCACATTTCTAAAAAGCGCACACGTACACTTTTTTTATTTCTCAATCACGACTCCTGAAAGGAAAGGACTAAAACGATATCCGTGTGGTCATTCATGTGATGAACACTGATGCACGGGACCATGTTAAACACATCACACTAGAGGGACGGTCTGTGCTGCCTTTCTGCTCTCACCTGCAGAATTGGCTCCTGGTCTGGTGTTATCTTTGGCATGGACTTCATCGGTCTATCCAAAACAAATCGAAAGGAGAAAAGCTTTGTCAGCACATTAATCGAAACGGAGAGAAACAACAACGTACGAGCTTAAAAAAAAATGTGTTGAATCTTGAATGTCTCTGGGCCAACACGAGGGACTCACCCGGATGTGGTTCTTGCCGAGGCGTTCCCAGAGGCGATCGTTCTTCGGATTTACAGGCACTACCACGTGGTGGACACTCTCGGGGACAGAGTCCTCCCCCTTCAGATCCACCCAGGTGGGAAAGTGCATGATACGCTCAGACAGCTTCTTCACGTCAAACGAGTGCAGCGTGGCTGAACACACGATCACCTGGAAGAGAAGACATTTCATCTGCTTTGACTTTCATCTGAGGGTCTTGTTTAGTTCCTACATTATATTTACTGTCACACACACATTTTACCTGCAGTCTTTTGCCGTCAGAAGTGACCTGAGGGATTTGGTTATGGATCCTGTTGATAAAGTCTGTGTAGCCTGCGGACAGTAGGCCGTCCTGAGGGACACAGAGAACAGAGACCGATGGTGAGGGACTTCAGGGACTGTTATGGAAAGCAACCATTCACGACTTTGTAGGACCGGGAAAATGCAATCCTTTTGATGCAACAGGAAATACTCTTGATGTGTTGTACGTACACACTCATCCAGGACTAGGAAGCGGACTTGGGACAGACTGAGCTTCCCAGTAGATATGAGGTCGTCCAGTCTTCCTGGTGTTCCCACCACAATGTCAATCTAATTATAAGACGACACAAAAAACATGGCAAAGTATGACGTCTGTCAGTTAAAACTGTTTAAACTCTGTTTTTAAATATCAAATGTTTGTTTGGAGACAGTAGGCTACATGTCACCTACCCCCTGTTCCAGAGCAGCCAGCTGGTCTTTGGCAGGCACGCCACCAATCACCAGCAGGTTCCTGTAGGGACAAATATACCCACGTCAACATTTAAAATGAAGCCCTGGCTCCATCTTCTGGTATAAAACAAGAATTACAAAAGGCAAACACAGCATGCCATGACTTCACTGTTATAAATGCCGCAGGATGGATTTTGATGTGGCTCGTGTTTTTAAAAAGTACCTACACGTGCATTTTCTGCACAATTCATGGTTTCCCGATATTCGTGCCGACCAACGTGAACACCAGCTGTGTGGAGTCGTACCTGAGTTTGGGGTTGTCCACGTATTTCCCACACTGCTTGACATTGTTGAAGGTTTGTTCGGCAAATTCTTTCGGTGGCTCCAGGATCAGTGCTTTGATGACTTTGACTCACTTTGGTCAGTCAATGAACTCCCATATATTCCCTTAGCTTTGGAACGGAACGACAACCCCCCCAACACACACACACACACACCTGGAGTCCTCATTTAATTTTGATTACTCAATGAACATTTGATTTCTGTATCTGGACTCGGGCATGTGGTTTATTTGATTGAATTAACTTTTTTTGTGATTAATTCTGTATTTGAAAATAAACTATCCGTTTTGATTTGATTTATGATGTGTGCGTAAAATACACTTGACTTCAATGAAATGCAATGAAATTGGTTGAGTTTTGCTTATGTTGCATTTTGTAGCCGGGTTAGTTCTCTCTCTAACTGTTCGCAGTGATATTATTTTATTAAATTGACAGGGTAGAATTTCTATTATTCTCCCGTCTGGAGCCCAACGTGTACTTTGAATAGTTATGAGAAAAACCTACGCTACAGTGTGTGTCAGGTCTCTGTGTGCGTGTCAGTGTGTGTCAAACTGCACTAATTAGCTCATATCAATCACCTGTGTGCCTGCCAGCATCAAAGGTTGCCACAGCGATGTAACTTCAAAGAGACGACAGAGTTGCACCAGATTTACACAGAGTTAAAGCTGAGGTGCACCCGTCAAACTACTTTTCAAAACTCAAAAAATCGTAGCTCCTATTGCTTCGATATCAGACCTTGGGAGGAAGGACGACTTGATGAACAGATAATGTTGACAATTGTATCTGTAGTGTAAAAAATGTGGCTTTTGTGGTAATCTAGAAATGGTGTACGGTTTTCTGTGCAAGATTTTTTTAGTCAGAATTAATTATGGGTCTTTATGGAGCAGATAGTTGGACTTTCAGGCTGCTGTTGCCAAATGTGTAAGTCTGTTGGATTCCATAGTAATACAGTGCCCTCCAGAATTATTGGCACTCTTTGATAAAAATGAGCAAAACAGGCTGTGAAAAAAATTCTTTGCTGTTTATCCTCTTGGTCTTTCACTCAAAATATTCACAAAAATGTTACCTTTTCATTGAAGTAAAATTATTGAAAAAAAAAAAAATGTTGACATTAAACAAATATTTTTCTCCAAAACATGTGGGCCACAATTATTGGCACCCCTAGAACATATGATTAAAATCTAACTGAAGTATAATTCCAGTCATATTTTACATTTTTAAGTTCACCTGTTTGATTAGGAACTCTTAAGTGGTCAACCATGACTTCCTGTTTCACTGGAGTATAAATATGAGGTGACAGGCCAAATTCCCTTAGTCATTCATCACCATGGGAAAGACCTGCGAACACAGTGACGATGTGCGACGGAAAGTTGTTGATCTGCACAAATCAGGAAAAGGATATAAGAAAATCTCTAAACAGTTGAAAATACCCATTTCCACTATCAGGGCAATAATTAAGAAGTTTAAAGCGACGGGAGATGTTAAGAATCAGCCTGGAAGAGGATGTGTGGTTCGACTGGCAAAAGAATCTCCAAGGATCACAGCTGGAGAATTGCAGAGGTTAGTTGAGTCTTGGGGTCAAAAAGTCTCCAAAACTACCATCAGACGCCACCTACATCACCACAAGTTGTTTGGGAGGGTTGCCAGAAAAAAGCCTCTGCTGTCAATCAACAACAAACTAAAGCGCCTACAGTTTGCCAAACGTTACTGGGACTTTCAATGGGACCGGGTTATATGGTCAGATGAGACCAAAATATAGCTTTTTGGCAACAAACATCATAGGTGGGTTTGGCGTAGACAGAAAGATAGCCATACAGAGAAGCACCTCATACCCACTGTGAAGTATGATGGCGGATCTTTGATGTTGTGGGGCTGTTTTTCTTCCAAAGGCCCCAGACATCTTGTTAGGATACATGGCATCATGGACTCCATCAAATACCACCAGATATTAAATGAAAACCTCACAGCCTCTGCCAGGAAGCTTAAAATGGGCCATGGTTGGACCTTGCAGCAGGACAATGATCCGAAGCACACCTCAAAATCGACACAAAAATGGTTCATCGATCACAGAATAAAGGTTTTGCCATGGCCGTCACAGTCCCCCGACCTAAACCCCATAGAAAATCTGTGGGATGAGCTGAAGAGGAGAGTCCACAAGCGTCGACCTCGGAATCTGAAGGATCAGGAGAGATTCTGCAAGGAGAAATGGTCGCAGATCTAGTGCCATGTGTTCACTAACCTCATCACGCATTATAGGAGAAGACTCAGAGCTGTTATCTTGGAAAAGGGAGGCTGCACAAAATATTAAATGAAGGGGTGCCAATAATTGTGGCACATATATTTTTGAGAAAAATATTTGTTTCAGGATAAGAATTTGTTTCTTTCAATTATGTTACTTCAGTTAAAGGTTAGATTTTTGAATGAAAGATCATGAGGATAAACAAGACATTTTTTCACAGCCTCATTTGCTCATTTTTATCAAAGGGTGCCAATAATTCTGGAGGGCACTGTATGTGACTTGACATACAGTGCCCTCCAGAATTATTGTGCCCCCGTTGACCAGGACAAGATTAGCTACATTTTGTCCAAAAATGATGGATGAAGAGTGAAAATTGTGGGATTGGTCGCAAATTTAAAATGTTTTTTTCACAGGATTCTGGAGCTCCTCTACACTCTAGCGAAAGCCTCACTTGCTCTGAGCTACACCCATTATAAAGTCAGAAAAGGTCTAAAAAGATGATCAAAAGTTGAATAAAGATTCAACGAAAAAAATAGTTGGAATGCAGCAGAACCAGCAGTCCAACAAAATGTTAAATACCAAACCAAGCAAATAATCATGAGCCACAAATCTATCTATATGCTACACGTTCATAGTAGATGAAAAGACAGCGGGAGACGGGATGCTATCAAAATTGTTTTTATAAAATGTACTTGAACAGAAATCCTTCTGTATCCTTTCTGTAGACAGATTTACATCACAGCTTCAAGAAAATGACAGTTTTAGTATTTTACATAAATCTACAGAGGCTTTTTCCATTTGAAAAAACAAAACAAAAACATAATAGAATTAAATGGCGATGCAGGTATGGGGTCAGAAAAGGCACGAGTACCATATGACGGGGTACAACAAGTAAAGAAAAATAATTGAAATACAAACAATGCAATACAATAATCTGTTACCCATTGAGTAAAGTTCAGTGTCAAGATACCCTCTTACAAATGCCAAATGACCGAGGCTCACCACAGAGGAAAAGGAAAGACCAAAAAAGCTTAAATGTCAAAGTGTGGCACAAAACAAACATTTTAAAACAAAGCTTCAAGCCATGAATACTAAC
>NW_022282839.1:0-2072 GCF_004355925.1 Anarrhichthys ocellatus
GTTTAGTCTGTCCAGAGCCATGTGGGTTCAGGGTTACGTTTAGTCTGACCAGAGCCATGTGGGTTCAGGGTTACGTCTACTGTACGTTCGATCCGGTGGTTACAGGGACTGGTTTGGCAGAGAGCTGTGGTCCTCCTTCCTCCTCTTCCTCTTCCTCCTCCTCCTCCTCCTCCTGTCCTCCCTCCATCCAGGGGTGAGACAGGATCTCCTCCAGAGTCGGTCGCTCCTCAGGAAGGTACGACAGACACCAGCGAATCAGAGACTGGCATTCTGGGAAGACAAATTGATGCGAGGTTTTAGTTTAAAAACATCTGGACATTTGAGCCAATCAGACTGCACAGGGATGGGGGGGTTGGGGGGTGTCAAGGTGGGTGGGCGGAGCCTCTGCTTACCTTTGGAGACCCTCCTGGTGAAAATGGGTGTGGCCCTGACGATCTCCTGGTCGTGGTCAAACGGGACGTCGCCACACACCATGTCGAAGAGCAAGACGCCCAGAGACCAGACGGTGAGGGAGACCGCCTTGTAGGACTTTGACTCGATCCACTCGGGGGGGCTGTAGACCCGAGTCCCTGAGGAGGGAGGAGATGAGGACACAAGGAGATGAGGAGGACAGTTATCAATACAGTCTGAGGGCTAACAGTCATTTTCATAATCAAAACCTGCCTGTTATAGTTTCCATCAATCCTTTTATCTCTAATGTTTTATCCCTCAAAAGTTTTCAATTGTAAAAAGCTTTATTGATACGATGTGATGGTTGACGGTCTCTGTACCTTCAAACTCTCTGTACGCCGTCTCTTTAAGAGGAGCTCCGGATCCAAAGTCAACGAGCTTCACCTCCAGCGTCCTCGTGTCCACCACCAGGTTCTCGTCCTTAATGTCTCTGTGCACCACGCCGTGAGCCTGAAGGAACCGCACAGCCTCCACCAGCTGACGGAAGAACCTGAGGGGAACAGAGAACTTTAACAACAGAACCACACAGAGTAGAACAGTAGAGACAACAGAACCACACAGAGTAGAACCACAGAGTAGAACTGTAGAGACAACAGAACCACACAGAGTAGAACCACACAGTAGAACCGTAGAGACAACAGAACCACACAGAGTAGAACCACACAGATTAGAACAGTAGAGACAACAGAACCACACAGAGTAGAACCACACAGAGTAGAACAGTAGAGACAACAGAACCACACAGAGTAGAACCACACAGAGTAGAACAGTAGAGACAACAGAACCACACAGAGTAGAACCACACAGAGTAGAACCGTAGAGACAACAGAACCACACAGAGTAGAACCACAGAGAGTAGAACCTGAGTGCGAGGCGTTCCGTCAGCGCTCCTCTCTCGGTGATGAAGTCAAACAGATCCTGGCTCAGTGGTGGGCGCTCCATCACCAGCAGGAAGCCCCGCCCCTCTACCTGGAACCAGTCCAGCAGGTGGACGACGCCCCCGTGACCTCCAACCTCTGACAGCCGCTGAAGCAGAGCGATCTCCATGGGAACGGGGCTGACCTCACCGGGCTGAGAGGTTAGAATGCTTTAGAAATACATGTTTACTACTATTACTAATGTACTACTGTTTATGTTGTGTATATAAAGATAGGTTTATAAATACACATTTATTGTTTTATGTATACAACAAATAGTTAAATAACCATGAAATTAAAACCTTCGTAATGCTATTAAAACATATTTTAATTATTGATTATATTTCATTTTTTTCGACCAACCGTTTCTTTACTTTGATGTATGCCACAGCCCCCCCCCCCCCCCCCCCCCCCCCTCTTCCAAAAAAAACACTAAATGTTTGATATATTTGCTTAAAAAACTCTTTATTTAATTTACCAAAATACTTTTGTCGACAAACTGAAAGTTTCAGCTCAGTTTGAAGATGAATTTGTAAGTTACAGCTGTTAATAACAACAATAATGTCTGTGTCATGAATAGAACAATAAGACGTCATGAAGGTGTTTTTATTTCACACAGAAACTCCAGTTTGGTTTCTTCAGGGTTTTTTTTGCCCTGCTCAAACGCCTGCAGGTGTGTTCCAGGTGTTTTTGTGTGTGTGTGTG
>NW_022282839.1:2172-6689 GCF_004355925.1 Anarrhichthys ocellatus
TGCCCAGCTAAAGTTCTGATGAATAAGAAATGAGTTTGTAACTGATGGGGAAATCCTGCAGCGTCATTTACTGACCCGTGACATCACAGGGGGCCGGCCCCACTAACGGCTCTAGTTCACCTGTCAGTCCAGCAGAGGGCAGTGCTGACCCGAGGTCTACTCTCAGTGAAGTGACTCCACTAAATAGATTTACTTTGTTCTTCTTTAGAACAAATAAACTCACCAGTCTGGCCCACTGCTGAACTCTGTCTCTGGAAATCTGTTTGATGGCAACCTGGAGGGACCAAAAGAGAGAAGTTTGTTATTGTTATATTAATATCATTTATTTATATTATATATTTTGGTCTGTATTCACTTCTTCACACTCATCATGTCTTTCTCTTTAAAAGTGTTTGAGGACTTTGTTTAGAAATGTGCTGTTTAAATAAAGTTTATTTGAATATTATTTCATAAACAAACAAACTAAACATGAAGAACCGACTGAATGTGTCGTCTGACCTGCAGTCCATCAGAGAACCTCTGGCCTGAGAACACGGAACCGAAACCACCACTGCCGAGCAGAGAACCACAACGATACTGACTGCAGAACGGTTCCTTCACTAGAGAGAGAGAGAGAACATCAGTCAGAACGGTTCCTTCACTGGAGAGAGAGAGAACATCAGTCAGAACGGTTCCTTCACTAGAGAGAGAACATCAGTCAGAACGGTTCCTTCACTAGAGAGAGAACATCAGTCAGAACAGTTCCTTCACTAGAGAGAGAGAGAACATCAGTCAGAATGGTTCCTTCACTAGAGAGAGAACATCAGTCAGAACGGTTCCTTCACTAGAGAGAGAGAGAACATGTCAGAACAGTTCCTTCACTAGAGAGAAAACATCAGTCAGAACGGTTCCTTCACTAGAGAGAGAACATCAGTCAGAACGGTTCCTTCACTAGAGAGAGAACATCAGTCAGAACGGTTCCTTCACTAGAGAGAGAGAACATCAGTCAGAACAGTTCCTTCACTAGAGAGAGAACATCAGTCAGAACGGTTCCTTCACTAGAGAAAGAGAGAACATCAGTCAGAACAGTTCCTTCACTAGAGAGAGAACATCAGTAGCCTAGCTAAACGAGCTAGTTAAGCTAACTTTAATTAAGAGTTAGTTATTAAAGCTGCAGGGAGACAAAGTGACGTCTTTCTCTTCTGACCCGCTTCCTTTAAACACGCTTTGTTTTATATTTTATAATAATATAATATATTTTATAATAATATAATGTATTTTATAACATAATATATTGTATGATAATATAATATATTTTATAATAACATAATATATTTTATGATAATATAATGTATTTTACAACAACATAATATATTTTATAATATAATATAATTTATAATAATATGATATATTTTATAATAATGATATATTTTATAATAACATAATATATTTTATAAAAACATAATATATTTTATAATAATATAATATATTTTATAATATAATATAATTTTAAATAATATAATATATTTTATAATAATATAATGTATTTTACAATAATATAATAATTATTATAATAACATAATATATTTTATAATATGATATATTTTATAATAATGATATACTTTATAATAATGATATATTTTAGAATAATATAATAATTATTATAATAATATAATATAATTTATAATAACATAATATATTTTATAATAATGATATATTATTATAATAATATAATACTTATTATAATAATATAATAATTATTATAATAACATAATATATTTTATAATAATGATATATTATTATAATAATATAATACTTATTATAATAATATAATAATTATTATAATAACACAATATATTTTATAATAATATAATATAATTTATAATAATAATATATTTTATAATAATGATATATTTCGTAATAATATTTTATTACCGTGTCTCCCTCGGACTTCCTCCTCCGGTTGAAGCTCCGTGGCTCTTTTCTCCAACATCTCGTCAGTTGTATCCGGTAGAATCCATCCTGTTGTCGGTTGAAATCCTCCAGTCAGTCGTTTCTAAACCTTTTTCTTCACGTTTCCAGCTTTTAAACCTAATAACAGTAAATACAGAATTAGACTGTAAACGTGACTTTGTGCTGTAAACCGTTTAAACGTTGAAGGAAACAAGACTTCCCTCACTCTTACGTTACTGTTTATGCTCTTCTGTCAGACCACGCCCACTCCGCCCTCCTCTGTCCAATCAGCGCTGAGACGTGTGCTCAATGTTTTGAAACCGTCCCGGCCAATCAGATTCAAGCTGCGGGTTTTCAGCTTAAAAACTCATGAATATTCAAATCCCCGCGAGAGGAATTCGTAGAATTTAGGGCGGTGAACAGATGAAGATGATGATGACGGGAAAGAGGAGGGCGGTTTCCCCAAAACACACACACACACACACACACACACACACACACTAACACACACACACACACACACACACAGTCTCTGATGTATCTAAATAAACCAACGGTTTCCTTTACGTGCCGCGCGCTCTTCGCGTTCTCTCTCGCACACACATTCAGGTCAGATCGGTTTCCGGTTCTTGTCAAAATAAATGTGTCAGTGCAAGAATTTACAAGAAAGTGAAAATAAGAAGTACTCTAACTTTTAACTGCAGTAAAAGTACTAATACCACACTGTGATAGTAAAACTACTGCGTTCAAAGCCTTGACTGAGCAAAAGTATATAAATGAAGTAAAAGTATTGTTTGATGTTATTGATAATTATTTAAATATAGAGGAAATAATTCCTGCTGTTTTTCTGTCGTAAAACACAACAGTGTCATCATGTAAACAAACGTTTATAATTCTGATAATTAATGAATCTATTCTGGATTATCTAGACTAAAGTTCTGAAGAAGTAAAATAATATTCATATATAATATATATATAAATATAAACAAACTTCAGTGTGTTATAAATAAATAAAAAAATCTCCAAAACATTTTTCTTCAGAAACATTTTTCCTCTTTTTATTCCAAGAAAAAAAAAAAAAGGTTCTTTTCATCCCAAACGATAAAATAAAATAAAACAAACTTATATTATTAATAACAATAATAATCAATCATTAAGAGGGTAAGTATGACAATTCTCACATTTTATCTCTTTTTTATTTTTTTTATTTGTGGCTTTTTCTCTATGATGATGTTGGTCGTGGTCGATTAAACATGCAGCTAAATAAGTCCGATGATGATGATGGTGTTGAGGAAGAGGAGGATGAAGACAACAAGGAGAGAGAGATCATGAGGTCAGAGCTGAGTGTATGATTTTACTTCCCAGACGACGAAGCAGAGCTAATGTGTGTTGCTCGACACAAAATGGCCGCCAGTGGGGGGCTACGAGGTAAGCTAAGCCAACCAGTTAGCAGTGTTAGCAGGAACTAGCTTTAAAACATAGTAAGACTTGAGGTGATAGCTAGCTTGCTAAAATACTGGACGTCTTTTCAGTTCTGATTAGCATTCCTCATTGAAACCAATGGTACCGATAGCCTCAGAGCTAACAGCCTGCTAGCAGGAACCAAAACACATTCAAATTTAAAACTGATGTCTGTGAATTTCAAAATAAAAGCTTGAATCACAACTAATCCCAAATCAGCATTAAGACCGAGCTCCATGTGGGTTGTAACCAGGAAGAGAAAGGGGGGGGGGGGGGTTATGGGCGGTATGAGAAAGAGAGGAAAGGAGGAAAGGAAACGAGAAGACGAGTGATGTACGGATGAGTTTAAATGTCTGCTGAAAAAAACAAGTGTGCATTTCTTTGTTTTATTTCCTTCCCTGGTCTGAGGGTCAGAGGTCAGGAGGGGGGGGGGGGGGTCAAAGGTCATCATGTGTGTGTTGCTATCAGCTGCTGTCAGGTGACGGCTCTCTCTCTCGATGCATGGAGGCGGAGCTCTGATGTTTCATGCTGTCTAGGTACTCCTGTTGAGAGACGGCCAGCACCGAGGCCAAGATCTCATCGTCCTCCCAGTCCGTCAGACCTGGAACACAGAGCAGAGAGAGCGGGTCACACAGAGCGGGTCGGTCGGTCGGTCTAGCAGTATTACAGTAGTAGTATTAGCAGTATTAGTAATAGTATTACAGTAGTAACAGTAGTAGTATTAGCAGTATTACAGTAGTAGCAGTTAGATCTTACCAAACGCTGTGGGTGACATCTCCTGCATGATGGCTCTGTACTCCAAATGATGACGGCTCTGATTACTGGGACCTACACACACACACACACAGAGTGAGGGAGTGAGACAGAGAGAGTGAGACTGAGAGTGTGAGTGAGTGAGAGTGAGTGAGAGACTGAGAGAGAGTGAGTGAGAGAGAGTGTCAGTGAATTAGTGAGAGTGCGTGAGAGCATGAGAGAGAGAGCGTGAGCATGAGAGAGAGAGTGAGAATGAGTGAGTGAGAGTGAGTGAGTATGAGAGTGAGACTGTGAGAGAGTGAGTGAGAGAGTGAGTGAGTGAGAGTGAGTGCGTGAGAGCATGAGAGAGAGTGAGAGAGAGTGAGTGAGAG